>NC_000070.6:106466234-106723734 GCF_000001635.26 Mus musculus
AAGCTCAATCCTACTTAGAGAGCTGGTTTGATAAACAAAAGAGGAATATGAAAAAGCCAGAGAAATCCGGGGAAGAGGCTGGGCAAAGACAGAGGCACAGATGGGAGAGATGCTACTCAAGAGTGCCTGGGGGTGCATACTGGGAGACGCTAGGAGGGGTTCTCCTTAGCCTTTGGAGTGCACTGCTCAGCTCATCCTTGGTTGAGACTTCTGGCCTCTAGAACCCCGAAATGACAAGGTTCTGCTGTTTAAGACAACCAAATTTGTGGTAATTTGCATTAGCATCTCTAGAAAATGAATATTATCACTTATTGGTTATCTTTCAGGATGCTGCATTTTTATAAAAATATTTTCAATGTGAATTTGAAACATGTCTTTTTATTTCTATTGGTGAATAAATATTTTATCTTTCTAGATGCTGGAAACTATACCTTTCTTATTTGCTCTAAAAAATACCTAAGAAAAGCAATTTAAAGAAGGGCTTTATTTTGGCCTACAGGTTGCCGGCACAGTCCGTAGTTGTGGGGAGTGTAGCTGCAGGAGCAGCTGCCCATGTGCTCACATCTGATCACATGATCACGTTTGACCACATTGCACCCATAGTCAGGAAGTGGAGAGAGATGAGCGCTGCTGCTCTTTTTAATTCAGTCCAGGAGCCATCTTCCTTCAACTAACCCAGTCTAAAAAATCCCTCCCAGTCTTGTCCAGAGGCTTGACTTGTGTGGCCCACATCCTGTCAACCATCAGATCCAGCTGCAGGGTACTACAGTTCCTTCTACCCCAACCCTGGGGTGGCCTAAAATCACAGAGTGCTTGACTGTGCTCTTGCCAGCTGCAGGTCCCCCAACCCCTGCAGGCTTTAACCCAAGCTGGACCCTGAATATTCCACGGCACCACCAAGGACTGCTAGATTGTGGCTCAAAATACCTGGGCTCCACACTGAGCCAAAGTCATTAAAGCCACATAACAACTCCACCTTGACTCTTTTGAAACTGTCCGTGTTGTAACAGCACCATGTCAGAAATACACACAGACACAACATCAGAACTTCATGCTGTGTCAGTTTCCCCAACTGCAATTCACTAAGTGATCTTGATTTCACTGGATAGTGGTCACCGGCCATCACAGATTTCCTAATTCCAATCTTAATTATGAGTACTAACTCTGAGGTCACACGTTACACTTCACATAGTTTATAGGCACAGCAAAGTTGAGCTGAATCCTTGAGTTCCTCGTGGACCTGTGGCCCTCACTTACACTCAGCATCTCCCTTGGCCATGGTCCATTTGATTGGCCTATGCTGACTCAGTCGACTATGAAATGGTTAGAGGCTGCACTGTAGGCAGATGGAGTGACCTGATGGAGCAAGGAGGTCTCCGTGGGGGACCAGAGAAGCTTTGCCAACTTCAGGGCAGAACAAAGCTGTTCCGGGGGCTGAAGCAGCTCCAGCTGACGCCTGAGACAGAGGCAGTGGTCCTTTCCTGGAGTGATTATCCTGGACACACTTGTGGCAAGAGACGAGATGATAGGTTGGCGTGGCTGACACATCTCAGTCTTGGACCGCTACTTTTATAGTCCCAGATGAGAGGACTATGTTCGGTGCTCTTGGTAAGTCCCCAGGCTTGCTTTGTCTGGTATCTTATGCTGCCTAGTGTCCACATGCCCCTGATGGACTTTGCCAAGTTCGTAGTTGACAGATTTTACACTCAAGAATAACTTACTCAGCAATCTGGGCCGCATGCTTCATGCTGGGCTGGTTGTTCGCATCCACAGACAAGATACAGAGTCACCCTGCCTCGTCACATGCACTCAAAGTGGAGTCAAATATAGCTTTAAAAAAATGAGTTCACTCAAGCTGGATATGACCTGTAAGCCTACTCCATGAGGACTAGCATTCATGGCTCTAGAAGATGCCAAGTAGGCTTCAAAGGGAGGGAATCAACTAATAGTCCTAAAAACTATGATGCCCATGAACCACAACAATGACCAGAATGCCATTAAAACACTTAGGGTCACAATAGTGGCACATGTACTACCTTAGTTAGGGTTTCCATTGCTGTGAAGAGACACCACAACCAAGGTCATTCTTCTAAAAGAAAACATTAAACATTTCATTGGGGCTGGCTTACAGTTTCAGAGGTTCAATTCATTATCATCATGGTAGGAAGCATGGCAGCGTCCAGGCAGACAATGGTGCTGGGGGAGCCAAGAATTCTACATCTTGACCCACAGGCAGCAGAAGGAGACTGGATTCCACACTGGGTGGACCTTGAGTGTAGGAGATCTTGAAGCCCACCCCCACAGTGACACACTTCCTCCACCAAGATCACACCTACTCCAACAAGGCCACAACTCCTAATCGTGCCACTTGCCGTGAGCCTGTCGTTCAAACACATGAGTCCAAGAGGGCCATACCTATTCAAGCTGCCACATGGTCCTTGATGGTAACAAAAACTCTTTAAGTCTGCCTGAGGTCCACTCTACAAGAGGGATCTCATACCTGGTACTGGGAACCTAGCCAACTTCCCAGCACCAGTGAAGTAATGGATCTTAGAGAATATCCTACAACGGCTACTTTGCTAAGCCAACCTAATCCCTAACTACATTCTCAATATTTGTCCTTATACCCACAGTAAGTGTAGTCCTCAGCTCTCATCAAGGAAACTTCTCTTTGCAGCAGACAGAACCACAACTAATGATGATGTTGAGTCTGTGAAGTCTGGTTCCAACTGATATCTACTATACAACTTCTACAACTAAGACTCAACAATCATTACAGAAGAAGGGTAGAAAGATTGTAAGAGCCAGAGATACAGGCAGTCTGCTGAGAGACTGTGCCAGAAACTGCACCCATAAACTCTCGCCATTATGGCTGACTAAACGTGAGCTGAACAAAGACCATGACAACAGACAGCATGCCAAAGCGGATGGAGGGAAGCCCATGAGGCCTCAACCCTGGATAAAGAACCACAGACAGCTAGGAAATGCTGAGAGTGGGAGAGATATCTTCCCAAGGAATGAGCTGTCAGCCCTGAAACTGTATACATACAAATAACATTATGCAGAATGAACAGGTTGCAAATATGTGTGTGTGTGTATCTGTATCATCTGTATCTGTATCATCTGTATCTGTATCATCTGTATCTGTTTATGTATATGTATATGTATATGTATATCTATATCTATACTATATCTATATCTATATCTATATATCTCCACTCTGTATCTGTCCCACAGTTCTTTACCCAGCCTCCTGTCATTGATCCTGTCCTTTCCTTGGCTGTCACACTCAAGTGTGTGAGAATGATTCATGCTTCCTTACATGTGTGACACAACTTGCTTCATGAGTCCTTGGAAATGGAATTGAGAGGGAAAGACCCCTTGAGGCTTTTTATTGCTGTCATCCCTACCCTGAAGAAAGCCAACTCCCTGGAAGTTCGGCTGGGATTCACTCCACCATACAGAACCTCAAACCTCAGGGGGCCTCATAGGGACGAAGCTTCCTCTCCACTTGACTTCTCTGTCCACAAAGGAGGCCGTTCCTCCACAACGTCATTATCCTCACCTCAAAACCAGAGTGATGAAGGGAGCAACACTGGGCACCTTGCTGGGCGCAGAGAGAGAGAGAGAGAAAGAGAGAGAGAGACTCACTCACTCACTCACTCACTCACACAAATAATAAAGAGAATACTTTTAAAATGAAGATTCATTACCCACAGGCAGGTGTTATTTTAAAGCAATTTTCTCCTCAGAGGAAGCATGCATACTTTCCACAGGGAGCCTATATATGCCTATATATGCCTACAGAAAAGTACCTTGGGAGTGGGCATATTTCTGAGCATGCGTAGTTCAAGAAGGAAATATGGGGCATGGCATAATGGCATACACCTGTGGCATTGGAGAGACTGGGGTAAGAGGGAGGCTTTTATATACTAAGTGTGTTTTCTCCCTTCATAGCAGGTAAAGTGCTGGAGAGATGATATTTAGTAAGAAATCCCCTTCTGGTTTGTATCTAGTTCAGGCTCTCCATCTTATTGCATTAGTAGCTCTGATCACTAACAAGCTGTGCCTTTACTTCTTAGGAGTTTATTCCATGAAAGAAGTATGCAAGGGGACAAAAGGTACTGGTGGCACGAAGATTGTCCTAGTGAAAAATCACGTGAGTCCCAGCAGGGATCCGAGGGTGTCCTCCATCCACGGCCGAGGATGGGCAAGGGTGGAGACGGAGTTACTAGTCCCTGTGGTTAAAGGCACTCTTGAGTTCCTAGCCTGACTCCTATAAGGACAGCCAGGGCAGGACACCAGCATGGGCTGGGTTCCAGTGCGGGTGGCACATGGCGGCGATGGGAGGAGGTGTGTGGTGGACCTGAAGGCTCATCTCTCCAAGGAGAGCAGAGAGCGGTGACAAGTTAGAACCCATAATCTCTCCAATGAGAGATTCCACGGTGACTTTCCAATGACCCTTTCCGCAAGAACTCACTTCCAAGGTTTCATTCGTCCCAACAGCACCACCCAAGGGACCAAGCTGCCAATCATAATGGACTCTGGAGTGACATTCAAGTGATATGTCAACCACGGCACAAAATTATATGTGATGTTTGCCTCTGAGTGTGTAGAACACAGTCCAAGATAGAAACCCCAAAGTGGGTTAGAGGGCTCTTGCTGCCTGTGTCGTTTAAGTCTGTTTGTTTGCGGTTGTGAGATAGACCCGGCACGGTCCACCTCACCTTTGTCCCTGTGTCACCTTTCCAGGCTCCACAGAGCACGCTAGGCTGACACTATTGCCTTTCCTTCAGAGATGAGGAATTTGAAGGCTCCACACCATCCTACAGCCTTGAGTCTGGGTGAGCCTGACTCCTTTCCAGCTGTTTCCTTTCCAGCTGTTTCCTTTCCAGCTGTTTCCTTTCCAGCTGTTTCCTTTCCAGCTGTTTCCTAAGGTCCAGAGAAAGCAGGATCAGGAGAATACAGGCTGAGTCTAGTGTGGCCCAACTGTCAGAGGCCAGGGCGCCCCTCCAGCTGGTGGGGTTTGGGGAGCAGGTGAAAGGAGCTGCAGTTTTCTGCCAAAATGAACCTCCTCCCAGTTCTAACAAGGGATGTGTCTGCTACAGACAAATATAAATGGCTGCCTGCAAATCAGTCAGGTAGTGTCTCTGTCTTCCCCAGAAACTGAATTTGGTGGGAGCAGGAGCTCTGTCTGAGGGGTTCTCAGCACCTGAGCCTGACATGTCTCTTTAACCACTGATTTAATTAATTACCAAGTACACATTGCGTCTGAATGCTGTTCAAGGTGCTGGGTTAGAGCAATGAACAGGGACCTTCAAGCAACCTCTGGCCTACACACACACACACACACACACACACACTCACACATATACACACACACTCACACATACACACACACACTCACTCTCACACACACATTCACACATACACACACACACACTCACACATACACACACACACTCACTCACACACACATTCACACATACACACACACACACACTCACACATATACTCACACACACACACACACACACACACTGCAGACCCTACTACAGGAGAGTGGAACACACTCAGAACAAGAAAGTCAGGTGCCTAGTGTGTGAGGTGATAACAAGGCTGGAGTGTTTGGGAGGAGTGGAAGGACTTGAAAGGACAGTGAGGGAAGCACCCTGGAGGGGCTGGGCCCTGGCCACAGTGTGGGGAGCTCGGCCTCCAGATGAGGAGGTGGGCCCATGGGAGTGATCCCATGGGATCCCAGTGTATGAAGATGTAGTATGTTAGGAGAGCCTGCACCCTCAGGGTCTCAGGTGGAGACGTGAAGAGAACTGTGAGTGGAGAATAAGTCATCTGACCTACTATTGCAGTATTGCTGCTAATTAGGGAGGTACTATGAACATGGATGTCCTTTGAAAGCCAACAACTTCCAAAGAGAAAGAGAGGGGGAGGCGAGAGGGGTGAGAGAGGGGAGAGAGAGAGAGCACAACACACTATGGGAGGCTACATGGCTAGAAAGATGGTATCTTTGCTTCCAGAGCTGGAGACAGGAGTTCACTGGAGAAACCCAGGCTCTGTTTACACTTTTTGATATCTTGAGCCATTCACTCTCAGACAGGAAAATGCTGAGCTGAGAGCATTAGTGGCACTCAAAGATGGGCCCCAGAGTTCACCCAGGGGAACAAATACAGCTCTGGGACAAATACAGCTTGCAGGCCAAGAACCATTGTAGCAGAAATGCTACCATAACTATGACCAGAAGATGGCGTCTGGCAACCAAGTTCAGCCCAGGAACATCACTGACTAGGCCTCTAGGAAAGGTTTCTTCCTGCAGGGGAGGCAAGGCTGGACAGAGCAGAATCAGCTGGGTAGGCTCTATTGCACTGAGTGACTGCATCGAAATATCATGCAGATTTCAAAATAGCCACGAAGAGACATCTGGCTACTCTCACCACACAGAAGTGACTCATGCTTAAAGCCATCAATATAGTAATCACTCAAATGTGATCATTACACAAATGCATCTAAACATCACACTTGTAATGTGGTAACTACATTTTAAAAATAGTTTTTAAATGTACCCAAAAATAGACAGTGAGGGAAGGGTGTACGGGTCTAAAGAAGCTTTCTTTTCTCACAGGACGGGAGAGAGAGACATGCTGGGTTGTTGGGGAAGTGCTGGCAGTGCAGGTGAGAGGGGGTATTTCATAGGGAGAAAAGATGCTCTCAGAGCCACTGTGGAGGGCACAGGGACCTCTTTCACAAAACAGAAGGTGCAGAAAGGTGCCTGCAGTCTGCAGATGCTGGGGGCAGGGGGTGGAGATTCTGTTCACACCATACATCTTTTCTCACCCACTGAACAGCAAGGCATCCGCTGCTGGGGAGGAGGGGAGGGAGTCGTGGAAGCCTGAGAAAACAGCAAGACCAGCCCTGGGTGAGACAGTGCTGTCTGGGGTCACAGGCTCTCTCTCTCCGAGACCCTGTGACCTCATGTGTGTAAGTGATAAGAATAGACCTGGCTTCTGAATTCTCTAAGAACGGTGCTGGAATTCACATGCTCAGACCATAACCTGCAAAGTGTAACAGGCTCTTGTTGTTTTGAGGCAGTTTCTCCTTCTGTAGCCCAGCCAGGCCTTGAACTCACAGCAATCCTCTTCCCTCAGTCCCTCAGCGTCTGGGGACATAGGCACCAACTATAGTATCCAGCTGTAAATTCGTTATTAGTTTTACAAATGACCAATCATCTTGGTCATTTTTTTTAAAAGACTTATTTATTTATTTTATGTATGTGAGTACACTGCCGCTGTCTTCAGACACACCAGAAGAGGGCATCACATCCCATTACAGATTGCAGTGAGCCACCATGTGGGTACTGGGAATTGGACCTCTGGAAGAGCAGTCAGTGCTCTTAACTGCTGAGCCATCTCTCCAGCCCCCCCCCCCCCCAAGCTGTAAGTTTTTTAATTAAAATAAACAGCAGGATCTGGTGGCATACACCTACAATTCAAATACTTGGGAGACAGAGGCAAGGATGTGACTGCAAGTTCCAGGCCAGGGACCTGAGGCTGTGGGTAGGGGAGGTTCCAGGAGTGGACTGCTGAGATTAACCTAGAGAAGGTGTGGAAGGGGGTGGATGGAGTGAAGAGGATGTCTGCGATGACTGACAGCTGAGGGAGCTGCTGGGAAGGAGGGTGTAGCCAGATGAGAGCCTGGTGAGAGTTTTAAAAGAGACACAGGTACCATAGGACAAGGTCAAGAGTTCAATGGAGGGAGGAGAGACTATGTGAGTGGCCAGAAGGCCTCTGACATAGAGGTCTTCATGCCGCACGGGTAGCATGGAGGCGGGTTATGGTGACCCACTGTGGGTTTGTCCGGGGGTAGAGAACAACAGGAGAAGAGGTGGTCCTAAGGAGCAGCTTCGTGCCTCTGGGAAAGGCGGGGGAAGAGTAAGTAGGATGCGGGCTATATGGAAGACAAGGCATCCTAGAGAAAGGAGGGAGGGAGTGTGGAGAGACCACAGAGGACAAGGCTGGGCGTGGGCTAGGATGTCTTGGGTATGATGAAGCTGGGAGGAAGGTAGGAAGAGAAAGACCAAACTTTCCCCACCTCTCACAGGAAGCGCTGGAGGTCTAGGAGCAGTGACTACAATGGACCAGCAGAGGGCACCAGTACAACAAGTGAGAAATCTCAGCCTGACGACAGATGGGGCAGAACCCAATGCAGCAAACACCTGCTCTAGAGAGAGATGAGCTGGATGCCGATCTGTCTCCACATTCCATGATGACCGCCCAAGCACTGCACGTGGGAGCAGGCTCTGTGGTCCAGTTGTCATGGCTGCCACATGCTAAGTGTGGTGTGTGCTCAGCCCAGGTGTCTTTAATGTCTCTTGGGGTCAAGACAAGGCATGGTCTTTCCTGAGAGTATAGAGAATCTGGAAGGCTAGGAACAGAAGAAGGTCTTGACTGTAGCCCTGTGCCTCTAGTATAGGCACCAGGTCACAGCTGTAGACAAGACAGTAGGAGCCCAGTGTTCTATGGTGATCGGTGTTCCCAAGAAGGACACAATGGATATGTGTGTGTCAGGAAGACAGTGGGAGAGACACACTTCTAAGTTGGTACACTGTGAGGCCCCTCAGCTCCCCCTACAGCACACCCACGCCTGCTTGGCCACAAGCTGTGACCAGGACTCCTCCGTAGGCTGTGCGTCTCCCCATGCTCCAGGATGCCCGCAGCCGAGCACAGGATGTGTGGCAGCCTGTGAGAAGGTCAGCTTCCTCTAATATCATGGGGACCTGCAAATGCCCAAAATGTCTACAACACTGCTCTTCCTCCTGCACCCCATTCCCAGTGGTCTTCCCTCTAACAACAGCACAGATCTTTCCGGACTCTGCCAGGCACGCCACTTCAGGCAGCGTTCCTGACCTCACCTTACCTCCCTGACTCCTCTCTGCCAAGGCCGTATACACATCACTGTGTGCCCATCTCTCCCTGTGTGGATCTGGACAAAGTGCTTCCAGAGCCCAGCCACCACTCAGGAGCGGCTCTCTGCTGGGTGTGGTGGAACCAGTGCAGAGGCAGAGGACAGCAAACGCACAGGCCTGAAGGGGCAGTGACAGTGGCCATAGTGGGAAGTGAAGGGTGGTGAAGGAACCTTGCAGGGGAAGAACAGGCAAGGGACGTTGCAGGTGAGGCTGTACAGCATTGCCATGGCACCCATTTGCCCACTCCCAGTCTATTCCATCAATAAGTGGCGGCCATAACTCCGACCTCACCAAGGGGAGGGGAAGCCAGCTGAGAGAGCAGCTGTGGACATGTTTCAGGTTTCACCACACTGATGGAATTCACATCCATCAGTCAGGCACGGAAGGACAGTGTTCAGGTGTGATGGCAGCCTCACCTCATGAACGCCCAACCCTGCCCAACTCGGGATCTGGATCTGAAAGACCCCCAAGGGCACGAACCCCATTGGCATCAAGTGAGGAAAGGTCTAGGGAGGAATCCCCAGCATCCAGGGCCCCAGGGCAAGTGGCAGGAAGTGGAGAATAGCTATAAATGTGAGGAGGTTTCGAGCCTCCAGGCCAGGGTGCTAATGATGCAGGGAGGCCAGCCATCTGAAACCCCCTGGCAGCACCCAAGCATAGCCAGCCTGCTCTCCACTGTAGGAAAAGAGAAACTGAGGCTGAGGAGGACTTCTCTGGAACAAGTCCCCACTCAGGGTGGAGGAGGGAGGGAGCTCCCGGGAAGAAGGGGGAAGGCCCTGGTGTAGGTGGACAAGAAACAGGGGCTCAGGCACAGAGCTTGGGCAGAGGGGAGAAGGAAGGTAGAGCAATGAGAAAGCAGGGTCACTGGGGTCTCCAGCTGCCCAGGCCAGTCTGCACCACTCTAAGTGACACCTATGGTGTGAGTGGGTGATACATCGTACATCGTCACCACCAGATTCAGCCCTGGGATGCTGTTGCCATCTGTCCCTATGGGCCTGTGTCCCCCATACCTCACAGAAACCCTGGTCATCTATGCCTGTCCACAGCTCAGTTTCTCCAAGACACCCATCCCACATAGGCTGTACATCAGGCTGAGACCCAGGACAGTAGCCATACAGAGCACTGCCTTTGTCTTGGCCATGGCTGCCCCTGGCATGTTCATCAGGGAAAGAGTCGTTAGCATCTCCCTAGTGCCCCCTCCAATCTCCTAGGCTCTCCCCAGGATCACTTTCACAGGGTTTCCCAACCTGAGTTTGTTGTGAGGAGAGCCACCTGGGCAGCCCCCACTCCCCCCCCCCCCCCCACCGCATGCCTCGGTTTACATCAAACACATTGGGGCTGCCACCTGTCTGCCTCACATTGCAGGCCCCATAGCACCTGGCTCGCTGGGCAGCAAAGATGGCAGGGCCCTGGTCTCAGGTAAAGGCCTCGTGTCCTTGAGGGTTGGGTGATCATTGCAGAGCCTCAGGGCACCCTGTCTCCCTGGAGCCCTCATGTCTGCTACTGACCTGCCAGGTTGGGGACACACAATCCTATGGAGGATGGCCTTAGCTTTAGTGTAGCATGCCATGCCCAGTGAGCACTTGAACCTGTTATTTAAGGTGCCAACAGGTGCCTTCCCAGGATATTTTGTTGAGTTAAAACAAACAAACAACTAGAATCAATATTATTTCCTAACTATAAACTTCTTTCTTGTCATTTACACATTGTCTGTAAACCCAAAAAAAAAAAAAAAAAAAAGTTATAACATGAAAATGGGTAGAAAATCCCACTTAAATGGCAACTGCCACACTTTCCTAGTCACCTCTGCACACGTGGTGCACAGGCTCATAATCTTGCACCTACTGAGAGCGCACTTGGCTGCAACTGCAGTAGCTTAAAGGACGAGGTAGACTTTTCTCATTAGGTGGAGTGCTTAAGACTGCTAACTAGTCCACTGGCTCAGCAGTCAGGGCCTTTCTGTGGTTCTTTTGGACTTTTCCTCGTAGCTGAAGTACAACAGCAGCTCCATCCATTGCTCCATCCAGCAAAGATGGTCAGTTCTACATTTCTAATGGGAAATCCAAGGGTTTTTCCGGTATGACCCCAGCTGGCTGTTCTTTAAGGCTCATTCGTTATAATTTTTGATCTTGTGGACATCCCTAGCAGAAAATAAAATTGTCCTAAGTGCCTTTGAACCAGCCCTAATCAATCAACTGCAAATAGAATTGTCATAAGTGCCTTTGGGCCAGTCATAATTAATCAACTGTGAGTGGGCATGGGGTCACCACAAGCAAAAACAAGGAAAGAGAGAAACATGAGTCTCCTGCTGCGTGTGTGCTGTTTTATAGTCTGTCACCTTTCTCTTAACTACATACCACCAAATCGTCCCACATGAGGGAACACGCTCAGTCACTCATTTAGCAATCATTTATTGAGAACACACTGCATTCTGGGACCTTAGGTGGGCACTGTGGGTATAATAACAAGCATCATGGGGCCCCACTGTCATGAGGTACAGAGCTTAGTGAAGCCTACAGGAAACTACAGGAGAAGTGCATAGAAAGTGTGTAGCTTCCGTTTTACTGTGTGGTACAGAAAAATAGGTCTGGGCTTGACTCCACAAGGATGGTCTCCATGCTGAGATCATGGTCACTGTGTTAAGTGAGGGGTCACTATGTTGAGTAGAGGGTCATCATGTTGAATGGAGGGTTATCATATTGAGAGGAACATCACCATGTTGAGTGAAGGGGATCGGTCTGCTGAGTGGAAAGTCACCAATTTCGATGGAGGGTCACTATGTTGAATGATCGGTCATTGTGTTGAGTAGATCATCACTATATTGAGTGGAGGGTCACTGTGTTGAGTAGAGAGTCATCACATTGGAGTTTCACCAAACTGAGTGGGTTTCACCAAACTCGTAACATTGAGTATCTGTGCAGAGTCCTCTTTCTGGGTTTGCAGTGGGCGATCAAGCTACTCACATCAACCCAGAGAGAGGCCACAGCTCACCACCCCAATGTCCCGAATTCCCGAATGGGGGCGGGGAGCCTTATATTTTAATATGCCTTAAACAGCTCAGTGTCTGGACCACTCCTAAACCTCCACATGGCTAATGCCTCCCCTCTGATACTCCTGAGTTATTACTTACTAAAATCTATGTTCCATCTTTGCTACCCTAGACCCAATGGGGGGCAGGGCCCTGGGGCTGCTCTTCCCCGGCACTTACATCATTGGTATGCTCTCTCTTCTGCACCTCTCAGGCCTGGACCTTACTGCTTTCTCCACATGGTGGTTCCACCTCCTTCCTTTCACAGTCCCCTTGCCCGAGAATCCTAAAATCCCGCCTGTGTCTCTCTGCCCAACCATTAGCTGCCAGCAACTTTATTTACCAGTCAAAGCCAACTGGGGCGGGGACCCTCATCGTCTTATGTGTGGATTCTCGTGCAATTTGGGGAACCCAATTAACATAATACATGTGTTATACCAAATCCACAGCAGGGTTGTTTAGCCGACCTATTGGTGTCATTTAGATCTTAGCATGTTTTAACTTCGTCAGTCAGTCAATACTGTCTGTAAGTCCACCTGAACACACTGCCTGATTATCTTAGGATAAATTTCTATTCTAAATTACAGTTCCAGAAGTGATATCACTGGATTGGCGCAGACTGCTGGGGCTGGAGCTCACACTGTGGACCTTCTCTTCTCAGAGCACCCACCCCTTGCCCTCCAAGACAGCTTATCCCCTGCCTCATCTCCAACACCACTTTCGGTCTCACTGTTATCTTTCCAAAATGTTGTCGAGTTACCCGGGCAGCATTGTGTCTGGTTGCTTTTGTTTGCATTCCACTCATGTTCCTGAAGCTGGTGGCCTTTCAGCTCTCTCCATATGAGATTTCAGCTCTTGTGTGTGCCACACACACTTCTCCTACATATGTTACAAAATCCCCTCTCTCTGTGTCCTTCTCAAACTAACCTTCTGGCTTCCCACGGAGCACCCAAAACTCCCAAATCCAGTCCTGCCTCCCCATCCTCCCATGCCACCCTCCATGACCATCCCTAGCCATCTGCTTCAGGGACAGTCTGGGATATGAAGGGTGAGTCTCCCTGGCCTTTGCACAAGCAGGACTCCATCAAGTTCCCTCCAGGGAACACCATCTATAGAACAGATGTGTGCCTGTATGCATGCCCTTGCTCCATCTCTGCTCGTTCCCCTTGCTTGCTCCCTTTAATCACCCTCTTGTTCACTCTCAGTCATGTTCTACCCTCCTGTCCCCCCCCCCCCAGGCTCATCCCTGAGCCCTCAGAGAGCCATTAGCTCATTCTATAGTTGCCCCATGGGAGTCAGGCTCCTCTGACAGGCAAGAGCCAGCCACATCTCTGTCCTCAGTACCTAGCACAGTGGTGGCACTGTATGAGAGTCCTCATAGCTAGAATATATTGATTGATTGATTGATTGATTGATTGATGAAATCTGTCCACCCCTAGCTCTAAAGTGTGCCGTGGCTATTTAACCTCTGGCTCTACTTGTCCCAGATCTAAGTGCAGACGACGCAGACAGCTAGAGAACTTCCACCTTCTGCAGTGGAGCTGTCATCTACCTTAATGTCTGCCTTCCTAGGACCCAGAGTTGACTTTGGGTCATGTCAGAGCTGTACCCTGTCTGAGCCAGGGCTCTGGTGCCTTGGGGAGAAGAACTGGCTCTGCTATGTTGGCTGGACCTGTGATCAGCAATAAGGATGTGGCTCCATGGCCCCATGGCCTTCAGGCTTGACCTGGCATTGGCTGCCAATGCAATAAGCCTTCACCGGCAGCCGGTGCTGAATTCTAACCCCAGGCAGGACACAGGCATCCTTGCCTCCCTCCCAGACCTTGACTTCCACCATTCCAAGCATACCAGTGTCCCCCAGTTTGGGACACACCCTTTCTTCCCTTCCCATGACAGCGATGACCTCTGTCATGCCTCTGTCTGAGATCCCCTGTCTCTTCTTTTTTCTGTCTGGGTTCCAGCTTGAGGTTCTTCACAATCCATGGAAACAAAACAAACAAAACATGGGAGCGCCCATCCTCCACTGTCTCTAGCTTGCTCATTCAGAGTGAAGGTGGGAAGGATGGTGGTTTTAACCCACCAGGTCCATCCCCTGAGTTTAGAAATGTTGGTGTCAGAATTTGAGTGTCAGCCCTGTGCCTACATTGATGCCTGGTGTCAAGGTCCTGAACACAGTCTGCTCGTTTCCGAAGATGACAGTAACGGCAAGCGTGGTTTGTGGAGGGCTCGTGGGCACACCACTCACTCCATAAACAGCAGCCCATGTAAAGCACCACGGCGTGCCTCTGATGCCTGTCTTACCGCCTCTACTTTACAAACAAGGACAATTAAGTTCAGAAAGAGGAAATCTCTGTGTAGACACAGAGCTGACCGGATGGAAGCCCAACCTCACATTCATGGAAGATACCCTAAAAGCTGGCCCTCTGTCCCAGCCTGGGAATCACTGTGCCCATGCCAGGAACCTACAGAGTGGGCACCTAGCTCCTCCAGCTCCGCTCTGTCCCACATAACTGCTGGTGCTTACTTTCCTAAGCAAATGGTGGGAGGGTCGGGGGAAGGGCCCTAAAGACTATTTCAGGAGCAGAGACCACAATAGGGAAGAAGGGCAGAAAACAGAGCCATGCACAGCTGAAAAGGCTCTGGGGATTGAGTGGAAAGGGAATGGGTTCTGCCCCAGCATGGGGCAGGCTGGTTCATGGTCCAGGGAGCAGAGAGAGAATTTGAGCCAAGCCTTGAGGGCTGGAAAAGAAGGGCATCCATGAGCAGGTGGACCCAAGCCCGGGATGGCACGAAGGTGTAGGTCTGCAGTGCTGGACATGCATGCCATAGTGGGTGATTCAGCCACAAAGGGCAGCACAGGCCAGATGATGGAGGGCTGTGGAGTCAGGCTAAGTCGGGCTAAGGGATCTGACCTTTAGCAGAACACAGCAGGGAATCAGGGAATGTGTGGAAGCCAGGGTGAGTCTCCTACATCACAGCAGCAGGTGGGCACAGGTGGGTGTCCCATGAGGCCAGACTGGAGCTTCTGTGTACCTGGAGCTATAGATACCTCCAGCTGGGACCTGAAGGTCTTACGGCTATATTTCCTAGCCTTTACTTAGCTTTCCTCTGGAAAAAAAAAATGGACAAACGATCCAACTTCTCCGAGCCTCGGTTTCCTGTCAGGTGGGCTGAGAGAGGCAGAGGAAATCAGGTGCACTACCTAGTCTTACAACTGTGTGGACCACATGGTCACAGGGGCTCCTCAGAGAACCTATACTGGGGTCCCAGCTCAGTCCCCTGCAACACCAGTCCCTCAGTGCTGGTAGGAGACCTGGGAATCAGGCTCCCAGAGGTGCTATAGAAGGGCCACTGTGCACCACACTACCTGTAAGGCACAGGCTTCCTGCCCACTTTCCTCCTATTGCCGGCTTCTGAGAGGCAGCAGCAACCTCACCCATACCTCCCTCTCCCTCAGGAGATGCCATGCTTAGTTCTGTGCCACTGGCTGCTAGACCACCTCTGGCACACTCTGAAGCTTCACCCTTGTGGGAGTTTTTCCACACTCCCTACCAAGTCACTTGCCACGTTGCTAAAGAGCAAACAGATGCTAAGAGGGAAGGAAGCCTGAGACTGTTTAAATACCTGTGATGTGCCAGCAGGCACTATACCCATTTGCTCATCTTACCCTCACCTCCACCCAGAGGGGTTATCTTCACTGCAGGAATGTAGACACAAAGGATCAGAGACAGACAGTGACCTGTTCAAGCATGCACAGCAAGCACTTGGCAGAGGATGGGTGTGAACCCCGGTCTGTTTGTCTGAGATTTAGGACATTTGCCATGTGTGGTCAACAGGTCCCCGGGCTTTTCGAGGACCAGATGGAACAAAGGATGTGAGTGTGCCCAAGGACAGGGACTGGATGTAGTCTTACCTCCTCCTACCTTCATGTGTAGAGAAGGAACAGGCACCCAAGAAGGACTGCACAGTGCTCAGGCCACAACAAACCATGAGCAGGCAGTGGTCAGGGCTCCCAGGGCAACTGGCTGCCCTTGCCACCCCTCCACTGGGACTTTCTCCCTACAGTGGAAACTCCCATATCAGACAGAAAGAACAACTGCCCTGGCATGCAAACCAGTGCCTAGGGCTGGGGGCTGGGATTCAGGGTGTGACCCACCAGGTTTCTTCAGTCCCTTCTGGCTACTCCAGGCCAACATGAGCACCTTGCTTCCTGAGATCCCATCAGCCCTCTGGGGGGCATCCAGAGGCACAGACCGGTATCCCCCCACACTGAGTCAATGAAGCAACAGAATGGTAGGTCCACTGTGGCAGCTGCAGTGAGCAGAGAGCTAGGGAGGGCTAAGGCGGGAGAAAGAGCACCACTGCTCCTGTTGCCCAAGTTCTCAACCCTTCCACGCCATCAAAATCAACGCTGCCCTCTTCTCCACCCATACCTGCCAATCACCCACTGGCACCAGAGGCTGATGAGAGCTGGAAGGGCTGACATAGACAAACAACAAAAGCAGCCTAGATGAGACACAGGAAAAGCGAATGGTGGCTAAGCCACGAGAGGAGCAAATACCACACCCTGACTGTCCTGTCCCCAACCACCTCTGGAGACCGCTGCTGTCCTGGCATCAGTGTCACTTGGTCCAGGCTCTTCTCCTTCCAGAGTCGCAGGTCACAGGATCATAGATAGCAGCCTGCTTCATGAAGCTGCCTGATCTGGAGCAAAACGTGCTCCTTGTCGTCAGCTACCTGACAGACACAAGCCCTGATCCCTCAGGGTACCCTTTCTTGCCGAACTTGATACCCCGGGTTGTCCTCTACCCATGCCACAAGCTGGCTTTGAGTGTGTGGTTATACTCCTCAGCTGAAACACTAGTGTGAGCGGGCTCATCCCAGGCAGCTCCGGAGCATGGTCTCTCTTCAGGATAGATGGGGAAGCCCCTTCTGTAGGGAACGCAGAGCTAACTTTCCCCTGCCCATGGCTGGCAGCTAGAGGCTCTTGGTATCTGAGGCTTCTGCAGCTATGATTGTGGGCATGGGGGCCATTCCCCTCCCCACCCCCACTCCCACCCCCACGCCCCCAGCTATCCCACATGGCCGCATTGCTGTCTGCTGCTCCCTTCACAAAGAACCCGTGGTGGCAGCCAGGCGTGAAGCCTCATTTTATTCTGCCTGGAGGGGAATGGGCAGTTTCACAGAAAAGAATTTGCAGGCGAATAAAGGTGACCTTTTGAAGTTAAAAAACTTTTTTATTTCATCCCCTGGTGCTGACTTTGCTCTGTCTGATGTGGGTCACAGTCAGTCCTTGCCTGGGCCAGCAGTACACAGACAGCAGCTACATGTCACCTCACCCTTGGCTGAGACAGGAGCAGGGACACCTGGTCTGTGACCTATCAGCAGAGAGGAGGTGCCTGGTGGAGGCGTCTTCACTGAAGAGGTAGAAATGCCCCAGACATGGGGAGGGTTGTGGTGTGTTCTCAGTGAGCACCGGTGGGCATCTCCTTCCCTCGGCTGAGACCCCTAACCTTCTCCCAGTGCCCTGCTCTTAGACATCTCAGAACAGGTCTAAGTTGTGTAGACCTGGCTGGAGAAAGCAGCAACACCTTTCTCCTTATGGCTCCTTCCATGCTGGGCTGAGAACAGAGGGTTCTGCAAGACCTGCAGACAGGAGAGTGACTCTGCTCCCATCCACCTTCCATGCTGTGTTCCCAGCTTACAAGACAGCCAGCTCAGACCATGAGCCCTTTACAGGGTCAGGGACCAATGACTGTTTTCCAAGCTGAGCCTGGCACATAGCAGATGCTCAGTAAGTGCCAAGGGCACCAAGTGGAATTACTTCAGCAGCTGGATTTTGTCCATTCCAAACCAATGCAAGTGTGCTTTGTGAGTTGTTGTTGGGTTCTCTTCTGGTAGCTTTTCGCCTGGTTTTTATGACTGTCTAGAAGCCATTTTGAAAAGTGGGTGCCAGAGACTAAGAGTCCATACTTGTCAAAACTGGGGAGGGTGACCCTATCTGCAAAGGTTCCAAGATCTGCTGAGATCTGCATACGCCAAAGGTCTCCTGGGAACTCTGGTGAATGAAGTCAAGATGCTGTCCCTGGGCAGTGGCAAGCACCAGCCAGAGAAATGGACACACAAGCCCCAGAGGGAAATTCTCATCTAGGGGTTGGGATGCCAGGAAAACTAGCAGGAGAAAGGTCACTTTGGTGGGTGTATAGGAATGGGTGGGAGTTCACTCAGCACAAGGGGCCCTGGAAGAACACAGCTCAAGCAAGGGTATAGGCATGGGCTAGGGGCATGAACAGGAGGGACTAGAGTAATATCCAGAGGTCAGCTCAGCTCAGCAGAAGTCAGCCACAGAGAGTCATAGATCCCAGAGCAGAGAAACTGCTAAAGACACTGAGCCAGGAGACAGCATCGGCTCTGAGAGGGGTGCGTGAGTCCAACACCCATCAGAGGACCAAAACACAGTGGACATGGGGTTCTCAGAGGCCCTGGGTAGCACCACAGGAGGCCCAATCAGAAGCTAGCATTAGGAGATGGAGAAGGGCTTCTGGGGGTCTGGCTGTCACACAGGACCTCAGAAAACCCCACTGTCCCTGCAGGTCAGCAGAACAAGCTACAACCAGACGCATGTGGCTCGCAGGGGGGAGGATTGCTGCCCCCCATGTGTGTTCCTTTCAGTTCCCAAGATGCTTCAGTTCACTGCCTCACTTGGTCCTCCATACAATCCTGTTTGGGACTTGGAAAACTGAGCCCTTGAGGGGTCACATGAAGACAGCAGTGCTGTCAGGCTAGACACAGGAGGCAGTTTCATCTCAGCCCTGGATGTCAGGCTCGAAGCCCAACTCTTTGTCGGGTAGGGGGTTCCCAGGGCTGTCTGGCAGCCCGTAGTACAGATCTTCCTCCTCCTGCTCCGGTTCTTCTGCGCGTGCCTGGACAGTCTCCCCCTTCATCCTCAGGGACCATTGCTGCTTTCTGGGTAGCGCTGCCTCCCGTGCCTGCCCGTCCAGGACCGTGTCCTCAGATGTAGGGGTGTCGTCAATCAGAGCAAAGTCACTGAAGCGATCCAGTGGACCCCTGCTGGCCCAGGGCACCTGCCGGTGTGGCTCATCCCTGTTGGGGGATGGTTGCAGGCTGCTGCCTTCGCTGGAGCCCACGTCCAGGTCGTCATGGAATGAGGCCAAGGGTGCAGAGCCTTGGGGACCCACTGAAGGGCTGCAGAGACAGAGACAATGAGTGAAGGGTAGGCCACGAGTCACATTGTCTGGGTCCAGATCTCAGCCACTAGCTGCAGAGAGTCCCTATCTCTGAGTCTCCTTTCATTCCCCTGGAAATTGAGGGCAGTGGGAGTCCTCTCATGAGGCAGTTTCTGAGATTTACAGAAGGTAAATTGTTCAAGGTACGTCATACAGTGCCCGGCACAGAGTAGGTGCTCAAGCAACAGAGCTGTTAGAAAGGGAGGAGGGAGGGTAGGAGGGAGGGTGGGAGGGAGGGAGGAAGGAAGGAAGGAAGGAAGGAAGGAAGGAAGGAAGGAAGGAAGGAAGGAAGGAAGAGAGGAGAGAGAAAGGAAGAAAGGAAGAAAAGAAAGAAAGGAAGGAAGGAAAGAGAGAGAGAGAGAGAGAGAAAGAAAGAAAGAAAGAAAGAAAGAAAGAAAGAAAGAAAGGAAAGAGAGAAAGAAAGAAAGAAAAGAGAGAAAGAAAGAAAGAAAGAAAGAGAGAGAGAGAGAGAGAGAGAGAGAGAGAGAGAGAGAAAGAAAGAAAGAAAGAAAGAAAGAAAGAAAGAAAGAAAAGAGAGAAAGAAAGAGGGAGAGAGAGAGAAACCCAAGTGGATCATCCTGAACTGCAGGCATTCCAGATTCTTCTCTGTCCCCTCACAGTCCCTCTGTGTCCCTTTCTGCCTCCCCAGAATCTCCAGGAAACAAGAGGGCTGTCGAGGTCTGAGAAGGAATTGGTGTCTAGTAATGCCGTATGGATGGGTAGATGGATCAGAGATAGGAACTGAGTTGTGGCAGGGATGAACTTGCCCAAGCTTACAGAGCAGGTCACAGCCAGTATTTAAAGCCAAGTCCTATGGTTCCTGCCCCCCTGCTGCTCCAGAGCATTTGGGAAAAGAAGAACTATGTACTGGCTACTTAAATCTTTGTCCCTGTGGGATGTGAATGGCTGTTCTGCCCGTGAGAGAAACTGCTTGGGAGAGTCTAAAACCCACCACACTTAATCCAGCCAATTAACACCGAGGTCCACTAAAGCCCTAGCCCAGCCTCACTTGTCTGTGACCCCTGCTGCCTGCTCCTCATTCCCAAGTGTCCTTGCCACCCTCACAGTGTCCAGACCACCCTTTGCTGCCCACTCACCTGCTCTGAGAATGGGATTTCTCTCCCTCGTTCTCATCTGACCCTCTATGGACGACCACCGGAGCCTCCATCCAGGCCTGAGCAGTACGAGGCTCGCCTTCCCTGACACTGCTGGCTCCTGTCTTCAGCTCGGGGGCCAGCAGTGGCCTGGGGTCCTCACTGTAGCCCATGACCTTCATTTGGATGTGAGTGAAGTCTGGGAGGCTCTGGTCATAGGCGGCTTCTTCCCACAGCCTGACGTAGGGGGGCTGGGGGCTGGGTCCGACATACAGTGGGAGAAGAGTCAGGCACGCAGACATGAGTTTCCTCACCATGACCCCCTGTCTGCCATGGGGTGGGCCCGTTGATTTCACAAGAAAAAATCTCAGGGCTATCACTGGACCCAGGCCACAGGTGATGAGGCTAAGGCCCAACTAGGTGAGTAAATTAAGTGGTCTGACCCCAAGTCAACTTCACACAACATCCCCAAAGGTATCCTCAACTTGAGATGGTGAGATGTAGAGGACCCAGTATGAAGACTCGCTGAGCCACTGCACAAGAATCACTATTGTGGGTTCACAGCTCTGATGAGGAGTAGTAGAGCAAGCCACAGAGCGAGCCACGGCTGCTGTTAGGCTCCCTGCCTACAAGGCTGCAGAGTGATTGCCTCTACACTTCCCGCAACTCCAGGAGGAAACTGAGGCATGCACGTAAAGTGCCTTGTACACACAGAGACACAGACCACACCTGCTTGGTGGACCAGGGCCATAGTGATAGTGATCAGTCTCTGCCACTGTGCTTCAGAGACTAGGCCCTCATCCAAGGTCACATGACTGGGAGGTGACAAGATAAAGGATGAAGCCCCAGGTAGCCTGAGCTAGTTACAGGCCCTGTAGAGTGGCCCTGTAAAGCTAGTTACAGCCACAAGCAGAGTGGCTCTCAGCACCCCTAGCTGCAGAGCCTGTAGCCTGGCCTTTGGAGCTTGGGAGTCACTGCTCAAGGGATTAGCGAAAGCCAATGGGTTCTCAGCTGTGCTCCAAGCTAGAACCAGGGCTTGGCACCTCTGGGGGAGAGACAGGCTGTGGCCAAATCAGGCCAGGATTCATGCCTGTCTCCTTTACTAGTCAGTAAATCCAGTGGGATTTGAGGCTTGTGCATCTCTGAACCTCCATTTCCACATGCCCAACATAGGAATGACAGTGTTAACGCACACAACTGAGAGTCTGAGACAACCTACGATTTCAAAGAGTGTGTTCTCAGAAAATTCAAGGCAAGGAGGAAACTGGATAAGACAAGCCAGAGACACAGGCACCCAACCCAGACATCCTGGTCCTCCCCCTCCTTACTTCTTCCTTGCTCCCCTCCTCTACACTTTTGACAGGAGGCTGGACTGAGAGCCATTCGGCCCACGCTTACCTCTTTACCTCCGAAAGCCCGGTCTCCAGCAGGCTCAGGGCCTTTGGGGACAAGATGCCTTGGAAGTCAGAGTCTGCTGGCACAAAGGTGATCTGTGAGGAGAGAGGACATGGTCCCTGCAGTTGGCCACGGCTGGAGCTAGCTGTCTAGCTGGGCCCAGTTGGCTGCTGGGCCCAGAGCCTCTGCACCCTTTTCTGCATTGTACAGCGGAAGGGGGACCTGGAAGGGTCTCTGCTTGATGTCAGAGTTTCTGTTCATAGCTCAGCTCCAGCGGGTAGACAGATCTCCAGGCTCCTGCCCACAACATGTTCTCCCCTTACTGGACAATCCCTGGAGAACCTGCCATGGGAAGACACCATGCTGAGCACTGGGGACAGTGTGAGTGACAGAGATGCCCTGCCCTGGGGTCCAGCCCATCATGTCCCAGAGGTCTCTACAAAGGATGCTCTATTTGCACCTGTGGAAAGTCAGTTACTGACCTGTCATTCACAGGACATGTCTATAATGGGGAGACAGAGATATAGATGGCTGTGAGTGCGCCCCAAAGCACCACCCCTGAACTTTCAATCAGCCAAGCCACAGGGGTGGCCACTGGGGTGGGAAGGCAGGCCATTAGGGAGGGAGTCAGGTGAGGCAGTCCTGCAGAGTCCTGGGAGCTATCCCTCCTTTCAGAGCCTCCTTGAGCTCTTGGGGTTAATGAAAGACACCTCCAAGAGACACCTACTCCTCCATGCTCAGAGAAACCCTGTGAAGCACAATCAGGATAATAAAATCCAAGGAGCATAGGCCACAGCATGTGGTCGGCCTTCGGAAGGAAGTTCTGAACCTGAAGGCATGATGCTGAGTGAAATCAGCCAGGTAGGGATGGGGCAGACACAAATACCTAAGGTTTCCACTTCCCTGGTGCGCCAAGCTGTGAAAAATCAGAGAGGCAGAGAGGAGTCTGGTGGCTCCCCAAGACTAACAAGAATAGTAATGGGGTACTATCGTATGGTGGGTGCAAACCTTTTATTTCCCAGTTTGGAAAGAGTTCTGGAGATGGGGTGACTCTTCAGACTGTGTGCTTACCCACCGTGTATCTTGTGCTTATATGTTTTATGGAGCTTTTGATGGTCTGTGTCCCAAGAGAGCTGGGGGCAGGGGACTCTTTGAGCAACACAGAGGACTACCTGGACACCCAGCTTCTCAGAAAATCACAACCTGGTCCTCCTGAAGTTCAAGCCGCTGAGCTCACAAGTCTGAACACTTGTCATGCAACATCTGGTGAGCCTCTGATGAGCCTCTGGCGAATGGCTCCAGATTCATAAACAGCGCTCTCTGCCTCTTCCCACAGAGTACAGTGAGGGGGGATGCACTGGGCACCAGCACAGCTTCATGATGACGGAAAGATGGGAGTGATGGGTAGAGGAGTTTTTACGTTCCTTTAGAGACACCACTCACTCCCTGGCAGCAGTCTAAGCATCTTACATCTGTGTTAAGGATGCTCTGTGGCCAGCTGGCTCATGGCCCAGATATCATCATCATCATCATCACTACCATCATCACCACCACCACCATCCATACTATCACAACCGTTAACATCATCACCACCACCACTATCATCACCATCATCACCATCATCACCATCATCACCACCACCACCAGCACCATAATCGCTATCACCACATTTATCATCAGCACCACCACCATTTTCATCCCCATTATCATTATTGCCGCCACATTCATGATCACATCATGGGCACGAGAAGCATGGAGGAGAGAGAGAGGAAGCAGCATTCTATAGAAAGAGGAAGGACTCACAGAATTGATGATCAGAGGGAGGAATCGGACCTGAAACCCCTCAGAAGGTCAGGCTAAAGATTTCAACCTTTATTCACAGCCATGGGCATTCCTGAGGAGTTTTCCACAGAGAATACGCATGGGATCTGAATTCAGGCTGGACACTGACCAGTCCCAAGAGTCAGGAAGCGTAGAGAGGGAAGCCCACAAAGAAGGCAGGGGCTCCAACTACCAGGTCCTGGTTTTGAGCCCCAGCAGAGCAGACAAAGTAAGGACCAAAGGATGAGGGGCCAAGGCTCTCCTCTCCCTGCCACTCCACTCCTTTTTCTTCAGCTCCTGTTCCCAGCTCAACCTTCAGGCTCAGCATCTTTAACAACTCCCCACACTAGATTTATCCTGGCTCAATGCTCCCTCTTGACCCATGCCTGAGGCCCAGATGAGGACCCGATCTAACCAGGTTTGTATTCAACCCCTAATGGAGCAGCTGTGGTGAGGAGTGGGGGCCCTTTCTTCCTCCTGCTCCACGTTGATGGCTCTAGTGGTCTGAGTCCCACCATTACCAAGACCTCCCAGGGCCAGCCACATCATCTGAGGAACGAGGCCTCTGTGCCTGCTTCACACGGGCACGGGACCAGCACCCCTCCCACCCCCACAGCACCCTTTGCTTCCTTCCACTTGGCCATGCCCCACATGGGGGCCCACTCGGCCAAGGTCACAGACTTGGCACAGGGCACAGGGACTTGAATTGGGGTCTGAGGGACACTAGGAGGTGTGGTTTCCACCACCATACCATCTCCCCACACAGCACAGGAGCCTTCAACAGCTGCTCATTAATAACCAGCCCTACCCCCTACCAGCCACCCTGCTGTTACCCAATCCCCTCCTTAGGAAGGATGCTGTCTTTTCAACAAACACCCCCTCCCTGGGTGGGGATATAGTGGCTCTGGCCTCACGGCCCTCTTCTCTCAGTGACCTCTGCTCAGGACATTGAGCGCACAGAGGAGAGTTGACTGTAAACTGCTTTATAAATGGCTCCAAACCAGTTCTGACTGCCTAAGCTCCAGATATAAGTGACATGACAGCCCAGGGCTGGCTACAGAGGCGGCAGGACTGGGAGAGGCTAGGACCTGGCCCCAATTCTTAGAACTCCTTCTGGGTACTCACACCTCCCAAGTAGGGAGGGGTGGAGGAGGCTGAAAGGACAGGGCTGTTAATATCAAGGTTCACTGGGACTTTGAATGTCCGTCCCCCTTTCCCACACCATCCTCCCGACCCACATTGTGCAGCTGAGGAAGCTGAGGTTCAGAAAAAAAGTGGCTCAGTCTCCCAGGCTCTCAGAGGCAGACCACAAGTTAGACCCCTGTTGCTCTCCCTATATCCCTGAGTGTCTCTAACTAGCTGTGTGACATTGTGATGTTCACTCCACCTCTCTGAGCATTAAAGTTCTACAGCACCTGAAATGTTCACTCCTCAGGGCTGTGTAAAGATCAAGAATAATCACAGCAGCAGACGTTGTTTAACTAAACACAACACTACAGTTGCAAATATGCCCTTCCCCGTCCTCCACACATCATACCTGGGTTACCACAGGGCTATTCGGAGCTGAGACGGGTAGTGTGTGTGTGTGTGTGTGTGTGTGTGTGTGTGTGTGTGTGTGTGTGGCGTTTTACAGATGAAAGTACTGAGTCTCAGGAAGATCCAGCACAGCAGAGCTCTCAGCAGCTGGAGACATGAAACAGAGAACCCAGGGCTCACCACTGCATTTTAAAGCAAGCTCCAACCCTGTAGCATAGGGTCTGTAGGAGAGAAGGGGACTCCAGGAAACACAGAGCGCTTGGGACGTGGTTGGGGTGAGCTGTGGATTCTGGCTCTGATCAAACAGGGCCAGTGCATAGATCCCATTGTGTCCCTGTGGTGGCTCCAGGTCCAGACATACGGCTTCTTATCAGCCACAATGAGAGATGAATGGATAAGCAAAAGGATGTTCCCCAGAGCAGAGAGAATATAGGGAGTCCAAATGGAAAGAACACAGCAGCTGGAGGCCAGGGGTTGATGCCGGGGACCATGAGAGCCACCTGTCCTTCTGCCCCCTTCCCAGCCCCCCTACCTTAGGATAGCATTGGCACATGCTCCAGATGACACCCCCGATCACCATGACGCTGCCCATGGCATAGAAGGTGCCGTAGACCTGGGGTCGATCGTGGCTCATAAGGAATGTACCCAGGGATAGCAGGAAGAGGCCCAGCACGATGAAGCCGATTCGGAAGGTCTTCTCATCAGCCATGGTGGCTAACCAGCCCTGGTAGCTAGCTGATCAGCACACCAGCAGGGGACTGCCCGCAATCCTCCTCAAACGCTGAGCAGGCTCTCAAGGAAGGATGCTCCAGGAGATGGCTGAGAACCAAGGTGATGATGCACAGAGCAAGGAGCAAACTCCACAGGCCCAGCTCTCAGCCCTGAGCCCAGCAGGGCAGGTGACACGCTTCAGTGGGCCCAAGGTCCCAGCCATCTAACTTTCTTCCTGCCACTCTCCTCCCCTGTGGGCCCAGCTGTTTGGTGATTGTAGCTCTGAACATGGGACAGAGGTGGGGAGGGAGGCGGGGGAAGTCACAGGGGCTGGGCCAGTCATGGCTTTGACATCACCTCATTTGCTTACTGTGGAGAGGGAGGCCAGACAGGCTTTGCACCTCCCATCTCTGGGAGGCATGGGTGGGGCCACGGTGGCTTTCAGAAGCCACAGCCTGACAGCATAGACACCTAAAGACACCTTCTCAAGGACACCTGATCATCTAGGCTCAACAGAAATATCCGTACCTACTAAATGGTCACCATCCTAGATATGTCTCCATTCTGTTCAACTAAGGAGACAGGTGCCACATTCCCGTTTCACAAATGAGGACGCAGGCATAGACAGGTAGCCTGCCCAAAGTCACAGAGCAACTGGGACCAGAGCCGAGAGGCTGTGTGTCTCACTAGCGTGACCCTAGTCAACCACAACATAGGTGAACACAGGGCCAGGCTCGAGCAGCCAAGCCCAGGATGGTCTTGGATCTGTGTCTGCGGCTGTGTAGTGCAGGCTCAGCAGCTGGCTTACTGTGCTCCTCTATAAGGGAGTGAGGAGGGGGGGACAGTAGCCAGAACCAGAGCTCACTCTAGGCTCTCTCTCCCCTATCACCTTTGTATTTCACACACAGCCCAGCAGTGCGTGCGTGCGTGCGTGCGTGCGTGCGTGCGTGCGTGCGTGCGTGTGTCACAGGGGCTGAAGTGAACTGGTGCCCCTGCAGATTAACTGACCAACTGGCTGACTGACTGACAGACATCTACTTCACTTGTCCCTGGTCCCCAACCTGGAAAGCCATCTTTATCATAAGAATGACTGTCTAGAGAAGGGTTTCTAGTTCTGAGGTGGCTGATGGGGAAAGTCAGATTGGCTTCCATAGCTAACACTGCAGAGATCCTGAATCACCACAGGTACCCAGAGCAAGGCAGTGGGAGAGCTCACAGGTGAATGGCACGGCCGTCAGTGAGCTCCCTGAGTCCCTGCATTCAAAGCTTTTCTGAATGGGCCCTACATGTTCCTCCCTGCCCCATCTGCCACTCATGTACCTCTGCCAGCATGCCTGCTCACTGGGGTCCCTTCCCATCACTGTCTCCCACCTCTGTCCCCTCCACTTCAGTTTGTAGAGTGCCTCAGGAACTGGGAACAGCCACTCTGAGAAAACTGCCCAGATGCCATGTCTCTGGTCACCTCCAGCCTCACCCCTGGGATGAAGTTAGGTTATGGACTTAAACTTTGTCGCCTGTGGATTGTGAAGTGGACCTTAGGCCACCTCCCCTTTTGGTACAGTGACATAATGGAGGAAAAGTCATTTGAAGTTGTGACTGGCAAGGAACCTCTAAGGGAGCCATTACGATCTTCTTAAAGAGGCTTGGAGACCAGAGGATGCCATGGGAACAGAGTAATCTAGGAGAGTCCCATCCTAAACCAAGGAGTCCCAGAGCCACCTAGACATGCTCCGGAGAGTCAGTGCTGAACATACAGAGGGGATGGACCTCTGCCACATTCACAGAAGCTTCTTGTGCCCCCTGGTGGCCTTGTGTGTCTGGCACAGTGCTGTCACATCCTCTGGGTGCTGCCTCTGTGCACCCAGACCCACACCCACTTCCCAGATAAGGAAACTGAGCCTGGGCAGTGACAGATCAGTCAAGATCTTCCCAAATGCTTCAGAGCCCAAGCAGACCAATCTAGCTTTGGCCCTTATGGAGAGGGCTGGACATTCTCCTCTCTGCTAGTCTTTTCTCTCTTTGCCATAACCAAGTCTCTCTTTGCCCCTTTTCTCAAAGTCCCTTCTCCCAGAGCAATGGTAGCCACAATGAATAAGAGCATCTGAGATGAGTCATGCCAACTTAAATGAGCGGTCTCTGCTGGAGTTATGTTAAGAGTTAAATAGCCACCAGGGCAGGACCAGCCAGAGCAACACAAACAAGACCCCTGAGGCAGGAGAGGGGAAACACTCTCAAGGTTAGGTGGGAAGGGATGGAAGGGCAGAGATGGTGATATGGGAGGAGCTGGGGAAGGGAGGGTCAATATATTCAAAATACATTGTATGAAATTCTCAAAGGACTAATAAAATATTTTTAAAAGAATTAAATGTCCAGTACTGTTGTTCTGCTGGGTAGACATGGCACCAAGGCAATTCCTAGTGGCTTGTTGCTGTACGCAGAGATGGATGTATCTCTCCGCCTCATGGGAGGGATTTCTCTGGGCTGGTGAGTGTGCTGGGCCCTGGATGGATTGTGTTTTTCCCATCCCTCCCCCAGGGGTCAGGATCTTCGCACAGGGATGGGCAATGGGATTGTGGAATCCAAAGGTGGTAGATTACATGGGAGGAGGCAAGGGCACAAGGTTTTCCAAGGCTGGGCCGTTGCACGTATGAACCAGTAGCAACTGTGGCAGCATTCTTAGGATCCGCACTGGCTCTGGACAGGCAGGCTCCCTGCGTGGAGCAGGGAGGGTGGGCCTGGGTCTGGCCTCTGGCCAGGGACCTGGTGGCAGCCGGGAGGAGGGTGAGTCCGTTTTCTTTGGTGATGTGATCCCTGGTGGATCAACCACATTTGGGGTAGCCCCACTCCCGAACTCCCAAGTGCTTGAGCTGAGGACTGTACTCTATGGAGAAAGGAAAGGGGAAGAAGGAAGAAGGGCTTGACTTTGGGTGAACGGGAAAGAGGTGGTCACATGGTGGAAGCGAGAGGGGTTGTTTGTGAGATCAGGGTACATCATTGGGAAATCTCAAAGATTTTGTAACAATGTTAATGAAAACGAAGAAAAAAATAATTCAGTGGGGTTGGGCATCTGCTAGAGGCAGCTCCTGCTCGCCCAGCCCAGTCCACTCTGCTTCTGACTTCTTCCTTGCATCAAGAGGGGCGACAGGAGTGGTCCAGGAGTCGGTGGTCTCCCAGCTGAGGGCGTATTAAATGCTGTCTTCTCAGGGGTGTGACCAATAACTAGGAATGCAGCCTACCACCAAATTGTAAATTTACTTAAAAAAAGATTTTTTTTCACCCTTCTTTTTAACTCAGTTGTCCCATTCTCAGTGTAAACTTTGTGAATGACAGTGTTGTATTGCAACTCAAAGATTTGAGCATGCCTGAAGGAACTGCAGGTTCCAGGGGTAAGCTGCCCAGCAAACTACTCAAGGCTAGAAAGAGCAGACCCGGCACACACAGAAATCTCAGCCTGGAAAGGCAAGACTCGAGCTGAGGGACTGGAGTCTGTCAGTAACAGAGCTCAGATCCTAGCCAGGTTCTGGAAACTACCTCTACTTAGGCTCCTGCCATGCAGGGCACTCTGAGGGCTGAGGCTCACTGGCCCACACAGCTTCAAGGACCAGTGCTCAGCTCCATCTTCTCCAGGGGCCATGATGAAGACATAGCTGCACGATACAGACAGACCACAGTACACACTGCCCGTGTCAGCCATCTTTCAGATCCTACCTAGGCCCCCACCCCTGACTCCTCTCTCCCCAAATCCTGTTATGTCTACCATCCATAAACAAGACTCCAATCACTCCTGCCCTCACCTGTCCTCTCCCTGTCACTGGTCTCTGCTTCTGCCTCTGTCCCCTGAAGTCCCTTTCTAGCCCAAACAGACATCAGCTCTTGTCACGGCTCTACACAGAACCCAGAAACAAACCTGATTTCTCAGGGTAGAAGCCTTGAGGTGGCCCACACATCCATAGACCACTTTCTTCTACTGATTGCTCATCACCCCTCCAGGCTGTCACTCACCCCAAGGTCACTCTGGCTCTGTGCTGTTCCTGGAATGCACAGACACCCCAGGGCCTTTGCATCTGCCGTTCCTTCTGCCTGGAATGACCTTCCTCCAGATATCTGTATGGCTGTCCCCTTCAAGTCTGTGGCCTTCAACCTTAGTGGGATCTTCCCTGGTCATTCCCTAGACTGCAGAAGCCCTTCCTTGAGGCATTTCCTCAGCTTCCCTAATACACTGTGTCCCATAGCACTAATCACCACCTATCAGACTATACAAATTATCTCCTTTGTCTCTTGTCAGGCTGGGGGTGGAAGGTGGCCATGTTTCATTCACTTCGGTGTCCCCTGGGTCTGGAATAGGGAAGATGCCAGGTGGTATTTGAAAGGGGAGGGGGAGCTGATTGTAAGGACTCTAGCTGAGGGAGGCCACCGATGGACATAGGGACAGGAAACCTTTCGGGTGACATTTTCCCAAAATCAACAGGAGCCTCTGTAGAGTTAGAAGGGCGGGCAAATCACACTTTGTTTCTAGAAACCAGATGAAAGGTGGACAGTGCCGGGGGCAGGAGTGAGCAGGGGTCACCAGACACACACTTGCAGGGATCCTGGACAAGGTATGGAGAGGCCTGAGTCTGGGCGCTAGGTGGCGAATCAAGATGAGCTCAAGTGTGGGTAGATGGCCTGCAATCGAGCTGGGAAGGGCAGTGGCAGGGAGCAGCCTGGCCCCACACAGGGCCGCAGAAGGAAAAGAAAGCCTGCCTTGGGCATCTGGCTCCTCCACAGGTTCCTCAGCCACACTGCAGCAACTGCTCAGAAGGAGACAGCACCCTGCCATAGTCCTCACTCAGGCTCAGGCTGGTGACCTTGAACAAGTCACTGGTCCCCTCCTGAGACAGCTGAACAGATGTGGAGAGAGGCAGAAAAGTCCTCTGTGGCCGGCTAGCCCTCCCACCTGCCCTTCAGCTGCTGCCAAGACAGAACCTGTTCACACCAGCCACCCATTGACTCTGTGCCCTGCGGTAAACACCTCACGTGGGAAACCTCTTAGGAATGGCAGAGGGTCTGATACGGGCTCAGCCTAGGTCACCACCAGAGTTGGGAGACAAGGCCTCTCCAGAGTCCTTTGTTGCCTAGGTTACCTGCCACAGGCGTGGGGGTGGGCGTGACAGAGTAGAAGAGGCAGGACCATAGCTTTTGAAGGCTAGGAAGTGCCAGGGCTCAGGGGTCTGACTTCGAGCAAAAAACAAGAGGCGGGAAATAAACGTTCGGAGCTAGAAGTTTGGGGTTACTAAGCAGAGTAGCCTTTCCCAGCCCAGAGTGTGTAAGGGGTGAGCTGGGGGCCAGGCCCTAGGTGGACTTGGCATTAAGAGACTCTCAGTGGCCCAAGAGGACAGCAGGAAACAGGCAGAGTGACAATACAGCCCCCCACAGTGGTCCAGCATGGATAGGGATCCTGCATCCTGACTGTGCTCTGAGCTCTCAGCTTGCACAGGCTATTTCTTGGTTTTTCGGGTGAGGAGGTGACAGAGGCAGAGACCTGGACTAGCACCAGCTGGCCCTTGAGGCTACCACCTTAGCCAGCCTTCAAGCCCCTGCTGCTGAGGGGCTCTAGGGAGGTCACTTAGTCCCACTGACAGAGAATGTCCCTAGTGAGAATCTGGTCTAACATGACCCATGCCACCTGCTTCCTTCTAGGCCTTTACCCTATACACACTGGAGAAAGCTTTTCCTGACAGTCCCTGGTAGTTGCGGGGTGGGGGTGGGGGGGAAGGAGGGTGTGGTGAGGGGGGAGGTGAGGTGTGCCGGGAGTAGGGGTTGGGGTTCAGGGGAGTGACACTTGACTACATGTCCCTTCCTCACTCTGGTGCTATGTCCCTTACATTTCAGCATGAGCAACACAGCCTGATCTAAAAGAATCTTATTTGCCAGTTCGTGATCTGTAACTCACGTTGTTGGGGGGCGGGGCAGGGTGAGGAGGGCAAGGGTGTGCTAGGAATTAGCAGCTAGGAACGTTCAGTACTGGACCAATTGGAGGCATGGTGGAATGGATAGAGACATAGAGGGCAGAACGCAGCTGGAGAGAAAGTTGCTATTAGTGCCACATCTGGAGAGCTAGTGCGGTCCTTGTCATCAGATGCTGGGCAGGCAGGCATCTGGTAGGGGAGACTTCCCTCCACCAACTCTGAGACTTGCAGCCTCTAGCCCAGGGCTGTGCCCCTGCATTCAGCTGCTTGGCACCCACTGCTGTCATCCCATGGCTCCTCCCACTTTGCTCTCTGTCATCCCATGGGTCCTCCCACTCTGCTCTCTAAGGCAGGGGCAGGCACTGCTATAAAGTGCCTATCCTGGGGGATTGGGGGGAGGGGTGAGAGATGGCTCAGTGGTTAAGAGTACTGACTCTTCCTGAGCTCCTGGGTTCAATTTCCAGCAACTGTATGGTGGCTCACAACCATCTGTAATGGGATCCCATGCCCTCTTCTGGCGTGTCTGAGTGTTAGACAGTGTACTCACATGCTTTAAATAAATAAATCTATTTTTTAGAGTGCCTGTTCCAGCTTATGAATGAGGAAACTGAAGCAGTACAGGATGGGGCTAGGCTCAAGGGACTGAGATCAGAGTCTGTGTAATCTTGGACCACATCTGCCCTGTGTTCGCCACACGTGCTCTCCCAGATGTCAGCTGCTGATCCCAGCACACCAGCTGAGAGGTCCTGTTCCAGTTGGGACCTGAATGATGCCCCCCAGTACCTCATGGGGAGAACCATAGGAACCAGCCATGCATAAAATGTGAGACATAATAAAGTGGGGTTTATTTAAAGCCAACTCATGCTCACACAGCAACGGATGCATAAACAGCCCCCAGCAATAGACCTCTTGTTGAATGCCTGCTGTGAACCCAGTCCTGGTGGAGGCCTCGAGCAAAGCTCGCTGGTTAGGGGCCAGTTTCACAGCCTTGCTGGAGACCTGCAACTCTCCTGCAGCCTGAGCTCAGACAGGGCTGGAGCCTGCAGCACTCAATCCAGAAACAGGCCCCTGAGCGAGGAGGATGCTCTCGTAGCTGGGTGGGCGTGAGAAGGATGCTGACCCCAGCAGGGCATCCCCTGGGGCATGGCACTGGAGGTCTTCTTCAGGCTGCACAGGGAATTGCAGGAGACCCTCAGCCAGTGGATAGTGCATGGTCTCCTCATAAGTGGAAATGACAGCCTCCTTAGGAGGCCTGTGGGAACAGGAAAGAGGCTGTTTAGCAGGACCAGCTCAAAACTCTCCTGCATGCCAGGGAGACAGGGGAGTCTCCTTATGAAGCTTGCTGGAGCAGCTGCCAACATCAGCTCTCCCTCCTCCTCATACTTCTCCACCTCTGCTCTCTTCCCGCACTTCTTGCTGCCACCACTCCCCACTTTGAAACTCCCCTGGGACATCTTCTGACCTGTCCCCACTTCTTGTTTTCCACGGAGTCCCCATACTGCTCTCTGAGCTGCTCTGAGACCAGGAGGGTGAGCCTGCCTCCTGGTGACCTGCCATGAGGGTGGCAGCCAGCTTGGGGACCTGGGATGGGGAAAGGCAGTAACCTTGTGGAGAGCCCCGCCCCCCAAGGGCTCAGATGCAGAGATCCCAGCATGTGGCATCCAGCAGGCTAGGGCTCAGGAGCTCAGCCCACAACAGGAAGTTTGCTTAGGGCAGGTGTGCAGCCCTGAAGCCAGCGCCTGTCACCTCAGTAGCTCATCAAACTTAGCTGTCCAAGGTTAAGTTACAAGAGTACAAGAATACAAGAACGCAGGGAACTTGAGCCTTTGCAAGGTCCTGTCTTAGTGTATGGGCGGTACCTAGTACACTCTCAACACAGATCTCTGTGGTTGTGCGGTGTGGCCATGCACAGAGATCAGGATAGCCTTGTAAGGGCAAGGGACAGGCTCCATGCTGACCCAGGTGGCTTTCTGTTGAGAGAGCAAACCCAGTAGAGCAGGAGGAAGCCCCACCCACCTCACAGAGGGATGAGTAGAAAGCACATCAGCTGAATGTACAGTCCTCTTCTCTAACGGAAGAGCTCATGCTTGCCCCACACTTTACCCGTCTGTAAAACAGGCCTAATCCCTACATCCTCCCTGTGAGCAGCCCAGGCTCAGCCTGTTCAAGACCAAGACTGCAATGAGGAAGAGCAGGGGAAGCTAAGGATGCAAGCCGTGTGCAATGCACACCCACCACGGTCATCTCTCAGGAGCCCAGCAGCACACTAGAGGAGAGAGAGGGATGATGGTCGAGCTTCAGCATTGGCAAGATCTAGAGTTACCTAGGAGACGAAGCTCTGGGAGGGTGTGTGGGTGCATCATCCCACACGTTTGGTATAGCATCCGCTGTGCTGAGGTCCTGCACTAAATGGAAAGAACCAAGTGAGCCCAGACCTATTCATCCCTCTGCTTCCGGACTGCGGACACGACAGTACCAGCTGCCACCATGCCCTCCCCACCATGGCGGGGTGTACCCTCAAACCATGAACCCAAATAAGCCCTTCCTCAGGATTTTTTTTCAGGTATTTTGTCCCAGCGGTGAGCAGCTGATACAGAAGACCTGCCCTTCCTCCTGCCACAACTGACAGGTGAGGCATCAGGTGTGCCCAGGGAAATCTAGGGACATTTGTAGACACTCCACTTCTGACCGAAAGTTGGCCTTCAGAGCAGGCCCAGCACTGTCCACTGTGCTCACTGAAGGACACAGGGGCCTCTGCCCCTGCCACCTCCTCCAGGGCTGACGGTCAGTTGCCAGGTTAGCTCCTAAGATGGGATCTTTTTGTCTTGTCCATGATGTATTATCAATACTAGGAGTTGGACCCAACACATGGTAGGTACTTAGTCAGTGTTAGAGGCAAGAAAGAGTAAATGGGAGAATTAAGGCCTGCCGTGGAGAGAGGGGTGCCCAAGCTAACAAAGCCAAGATGAAAAGCCTGTTTCTAGCTCCAATCAGGTAACCCTAGGCTATGAGGTGCCTCCCATGTGGTCAGGAAAGTTCAGACACAGATGGTTTCCTCCGTACCCAGTCACACCAGTTTCTGAATCTGAAACTCGGGTCTCAGAGCTGGAAGGGCCCCTTCCTGCTTCCTCCTGGTAAGGGGAGCTTGTTATCCTACCTAACTGGCTGAGGATGGAATAGCCCATCTGACCTGCAGCTGTGGCCTGGGCCCTGTTGAGGCAACACTGCTGTGTGTACAGACAACAGCAACACCTCTGCGCTCAGGTCAGGCTGGGCAGGGCAGGAGGACAGGCTGACCTGGCTGTCAGAGTCTAGCTTGTATTCTGTGCAGGTAGATCATTCTCTGTGAGACAAGCTTCTCACCTGAGAAGAGCAAATGATGGTCTCTTAAAACCTTAAAAGGTTCAGCTCTGTAGCTCAGGCTGGCCTGGAACTCGATCGTTCTATCTCAGTCTTCCAAGTGCTGGATTACAGGTGTGCTCTATCATGTCCCACTTGAAATCTGGCTATATGTATTATCTGTTGAATGTTGTATCTGGTCTCAAATAGCTATGGGATGATAGCAAGAAACTCCAGAAGACACTGTCTACCAACAAAGGAAAGAAAAACATCCGGGTAGACCTCCAACCAGTTCCAAGGAGCACAGGTTAGCTCCTTATGGAGCAGAAGTGCAGAGGTCACACAGTCTTGCAGACCACAGGCTCACCCATGTGAGCTGCATGTAACAGAAAAAGCCTCCTACAGACAGCAATGGTGGTTCCCGGTGGCATAAAGGTACAAGCAGGCAGAGGGTGGAGAATGCATGCAGGCTCCAGATCCAAGGGGTGCTTTGTAGAATAAATGAGTACTCGGTGAGAATATGCATGACCAATCTTTACAGGGCAAGATTGGTCCCCAGACATGAAACACAAATGTACACATACAACACATACAGACCACAGCACATCTATGGGGATCAGATTCCAAGAAGATGTGCTCAAAAGCTGGTCATGGAGATGCGTGCCTGTAATCCCAGCTCTTGGGACAGGAGGATCACAAAGTTCACATTCAAAGGCTGGGGGATAACGGCAATGAAAAAATAGGCTGAGAACTGTTTTGATCCAATCGTTTCTTTCTACCTTCACCCAACCCCCACCTCACCCCACCTACACCCACCTTTGTAGGTCAGGGGAAGTTGTCACTTCCAACAGGCCTACTGTGTGCTGGGCACCTACTGTGAGCTGCTCCCTCATATCAACAACCTCAATGTCCCTGGTATCTCATGAATCAATTAGCTATGGAGAGCACTGGTTCCCAGCAAAGTGGCTGGAATTTTAGGTCCCAGTTCTGACATATCCTTGGGTATCCTTGGGCAAGTTAAAGGTCTCTGTGCCTGGCTTCCTCTTCCACAGGGAAGTTCTGGCTACGACACTAGAGATCCAAAGGCACTCAGTCTCTTACCTGGCCCTGACCGTGCCCTCTTGTTTCTCAAGGACCCTTCCTATGGGGTTCTTGGCCCCTGTGCTTCTCTGGTGAGCTTGGCTGTTGCCTCCTCCTGCAAGGCTTCCCAGATTTCTCTCCATCTCTGTAGGACTATGTCTGGACTCTACTCTGGTTTGTCATTTGTCTCTGCCATGTCTGTTCCCACATCCTAGGGGTACAGAGCAAGGCCTTGTCCAGTGGAGGAATCTCATGAGAATTTTCTGAACAAATACTGCCTAGCATGGCTATGATGGATCACCCAAAGTTCCCACCCTGCCCAACACTGACCTGTAGGGCTCCTTCACAGGGCACTCCACAGCAAGGCGATACAGGTCTCTGGAGAGTCGGTAGAAGTCCCCCTGGCTTGACTTCTTTGTCCTTTCCTGGATGGACCAAAGCAGGCCAAAGAACAGAAGCAGACCACCCACGATGCAGCAGAGGATGATGACAGACTTGAGCCAAGTTGGGGGCATCTCGGGAGATGGCTGCTTCACGGTGGCGGGCAGCGAGCCAGGCTGGACGGCAACACTGCCTTCGCTCCACGACGCGAAGCAGAGTGTCCCAACCACCAGGACCACTGAGCCACCGACCGTCATGCAGTAACGCACAGTGGAGGCCACCCGGCCTCTGGCGCATGTCTGCACACAGAAGGAGAGAGCGCCTGAAGAGTCGGCCTAGCAAAATATACTAAGCCCTCGGAGAAGTCTTCTTCTGTCTCCTTACCTGTGGAGATGATACCCATGCACACAGGCCTACTTTGATGATCACAGAGAAGTTGGTTCGGGTTCCTAGCACCACACCTGAGACGCAGTAAGAGCTTAATAATGTAATACTAAATATGCCGCATTCATTCTGGGCTTTAAAGAGGCCTCGGGGGCCTTGGCCTGATAGGTAAATGGTTCCTATGGGGACACTTTGGGGGAGAGTCCAAGCCTTGCTGGTTGTGGCTTGCCTCTCCTCCACTAGTCACTGCCTCCTGGGGTCCAGCTCTTGTCCCCATATAACCAAAGCTATAGGGGTCGGGGAAGCAGTACAGTGTGAGTGACAGCTCCTGGAATGTGAAGTTGAATGTGTTACCATACAGCAGGACGTCTCCAGGGCATGTACACATCCTGGTTTACCACAGTCACAGCACTAAAAGAGCCTACAGTCCTAACCATAACAAAACAGTGAGTGTAGATGGAGTAATATAAACGCAATAAAAAATGAGTTCAGGGCTGGAGAGATGGCTCTATGGTTAAGAGTACTAGATGTTCTTTAAAGGACCTGAGCTCAGTTCCTAGCACCCACATGGCAATGCACATGGGATCTGATGCCCTCTTCTGGCCCCCATGAGTACTGCATGCACAAAGTGCACAGGTGTGCGGCAGAATACTCACACCTTTTTTTTTTTTTTTTTTAGACAGGGTTTCTCTACATGGCCCTGGCTGTCCAGGAACTCACTCTGTAGACCAGGCTGGTCGTGAACTCACAGAGATCTACCTCCTTCTGCCTTCCAAGTGCTGGGATTAAAGATATGTGCCACGATTGCCTGGCCTACCCACACATTTTTAAGATTTATTTTAAGTTGGGCTCAGCATGAATGCTTGTCAGAAGGGGAGCACACATGTATTCCACTCTTTTGAACTCGTATGAATCCCAGGAAGAGGAAGGACTTAGCAAAATCATTGCCCGGGGAAGTTGCAGGAAGCAAGCCTGGCCCTAGATCCTCAGAACAGAAGAGGCTGGCACTGGTCCCCAACGCTCACCTCTAAGCCATTGCCCAATGAGCCTTCTGTGTGATGCCTTCCCATTACCTTCCTGCAAAACTCAGCTTAACCCTTGCTTGGGAAACTTCCGAAGACTCCCAGGCCTTCTAGGAGCACACCACAAGCCTCTTAAGATTGTCCAGCCCTTGGCTTGTCCTCTAAGCCAGAGTTCACTGAATTACTGACTCACCAGCTACCTATAGAGATGCTATGGAGTGCAGCTCTTTGTTGAGAATTCGCATTTGGGAAACTTCATCCTGCCTCCAATCAAGGCGAGGCCATGGAAGGCGACAGACACATTCCAAAGGTGCCTGGAGTAACCACTTGGAGAAAGCACTAAAGGAGGCAGCAGAGGAAACCCTGAGCCTGCAGAGAAGGTGATGGCCCTCCACTGTCAACATCTTTGACTCCTATAACCAAGGCAGCTGGGTGGCACAGAGGAATGGCCATTCTACAACTGAGGAGACACAACCCAAGCTAGGGAAGGTCCTTCCATCCGAAGCCGAGTATAGCGGGGATCCACGTATCTACAGAGCTCACACCCAGATACACGGGCTTGAAGATACCTATGATGTTTTCTGTTTTCCAGGAAAGGAAAATTTGCTCATCATGAAGAGAATGAAGGGGCAAATACACACCAGGTGGAATCCCCAGAGACAAGCCACTTAGAACTTTCTCCTAGGCCTGTTACTCCTTCTGACTGGGTCCCCACTTCACCCCTGTTCAGAATGGAAACCAATATCACCTCTCACAGGGACTGTGCCCACATCCCTCCAGTCAGGGAAGCCCTTTCCCACCAGGAGCCTATGTCTAGAGCACCCTCCTCGTGGTCAGCCTGTTAATTCTGGGACCTTGTTTGAGCAGGCTTCTGACACTCACATCTTTGCGTTCACATCCTGGCTGTCAGGGCTAAGAGATTATGGAGTTGAGTTCAGCAAGCTGATTCTGAGACCAGAATTCATGAGCAAGCCCTACTCAGACACTATCAAGTTATCTAGTGTCTCAATGCCTAAATGTACCCCGTACCATGAATAATGAGTGTGCTACCACATCGGGAAGGAGTCGGACCAGGAATGTATCTACTCTCTTGCCCCAGCTGTCTACCACCAAGGGTTCAGTTCAAATCAAAGAGAAGAAAGCCCTCTTGCCATCAGAAGAGGAAGAAGGGGGCTGCACTTGCACCCAGACCGACAGAGATGGGAAGAGCCTTGCAATGATCTTGCTCCTGTCCCACCATGACACTATAAGATCACCCTAGGCACTTGTTTCTGTAAAAAAGTAACTATCTGAACAGACACCCATACGACACCAGGCTGTGTGTAGTGGGGTTAGACAGCTGGAGTAGGGCACGGGGTCAGTTCTCTCGGTCCAGGTTAGAGGAAGGGCCACACCCTTAGGGGAAGTTGGAGTATTTGCAAGGGAGGGAGACAGGATATTCGCACCCACCTGGCATGCAACCATCAGTCTGGACTAGGGGAGAGCCCAGCGCACTAGAAGGCCTGGTGGCTGAGCTCTGCAGACGCGACCATCTAGAGAGGTTCTGGCAGCTTTCCACAGCTGCACCCTTTGCACTTCACGGCTCCTTGAGGTCCCTGCTTTCGTCCACAGTAAGGTTGAGCCCAGGGCTCAGTGAGGTTGTTCCTCCCCTCCTTGTCACCCCGCCCAGCAGCTGGGGATTCCACTGGGAAGCCACCCACCCTCGGTCTCCTAGTCCTTGGATAGCCACTAACTACCTCAAGGACTCTAGTGGCCCGCTTCAGTGCTTCCTCACTGGCCAGTGTCCAGCTGGCCCCGCCCAACCTTAAAGGGATCGTCTACTGAGGTGGGGGGATGCAATTTCCCAGAGAGAGGGAAACTGCGCAGATGGAACTTGGGCCTGGAAACTCCTTTCCCACAGACATCCAGGCTAGGTGAACTGTGGGAGGCCTCACACATCTGTTCCATAGGAAAGAGAAACTGAGGCTCAAAAAGGGAAAGCCACTCATCCAATTGTTTCTAGCACCCTACGTTGACAGGAACAGCTTTATCATGGGCCAGAGAGCAGCCCACCCCCTTACTCTCACCACACTCCAGGACAGCATTATCCAGTCAGAGGACCAGCTTGGAGTGCTCCTTCCCTGGAGACACTGCCTTCTAAGAGAGAGAGGGCCAAGAGGTGTAGTAATGACATCACTGCAGCCCCTCCTCCTGCATCACCGGGTGTGAGTGTTAAGTCACTTAGAGTTAATGCCTACTGTTTTTGTGAACAGGTAGTTCCGGTGGCCCAGGAGAAGGGTTAGCTCAGTTCTGTGTCCCATGTCTATGGGAGGAGCAATGGACCACAGCATTCCACAGAAGGAGAAGTATATGCTAAGCTTGGACCAAGTCACAGGCAACGTGTGACTGACGAAAGAGTCCACTCAGAGTGTCTGAGTCCTTTGAGCATTAATTTCTCCCTCCGGTGAGGTCCCTTGTGCATCGTCTGTTTCCTTCCTCACTGTGTGCGGTCTCCACAGATCCCCATTTCACAGCAGAAAACAGGCCTGGAGAAGGCCGGGAAGCTGAGTGGCTGTATGGAGACAGGGACTTCTGACTCTGCCACACCCCATCGAGACAGCCTGCTAGCCACTAATGGTGGCCAGAAGCCCCTTGGTGCTGTGCTTAGGAGATGTGGGTGGAAGATAGGAGGTCATGGCACTGTTGGCTCCTTTCATGTCAGCTGTGCGGGTATCCACCCACACCGGGTGTGTCCCCTCCCTGCCTGTTATCCCTAGGTGAGTCATGGCAAGGTAAGGTTGAGGTCCAGCCTGAGTCTCTGGTTAGAAAAATCAAGGCCAGAGTTAGGAAGTTGTGGTTCTTGTCTCCAGCCATTTGCAGGTTAGATACGTCTGACCATGTCCTCTGTAACATGGAGGTCCAGAGACCCCTTCGCAGGGCAGCTACTGGGGCTAAATGAGACCTTCCCTCTCCCAGAGAAGCTAGTCTGTATGCACTCTTGCTTTACACAGTGGCTCAGTGCATGGCTCTCCCCTAACCTGTGGAGACCTCCCTAAGGTCAGGGATCAAGAACCATGAAGCTTGGGATTCAGCCAGACACCCTTTCCTAGGGACTCCAGGGGACTGGAACTGAGTACAATTGGAATGCAAGAAACGGGGCCAGTTCTGTCTTCCTTCCTAGCCCTTTCCAGAAGCTGGTATAGCCTTGGCTAACTACAATGCCTGGGCATGCTGCTGAGGACTGTGGGCCAGAGTAAACCTGCTCGTCCTCTTTGAACAAAACTGAGTTCAGATCCCAGGTAAAAATCTCAAGCTGTCCCTTTAAGACTAGGAAGGCTAGGAGAAATGGTTCCTTAGCAATGTTGGGTTTTCCCCAAACTGTGCTAAGTTCAGGTCAAGGATTGGAATGCATGCTGGCCTGGCGTGCACGATTCCAGGGGTTCATAGCATGAGTTAAGACACAGCTGCGCATCCCCCAAACTGAATGGCCCTCCAGGAGCCCGTGAGCTAAAATTGCAGGCTTAAACACCAGCCAGCCTGAGATCTTCCCAGGCGCTAGGTGACACTGCTGCTAAAGTTCAGCTCTGAGCTGAGGGCAGATGCCAGCTGAGTCGCACAGGCACAGTACAGCATCCACCTAAGATACAATAGACACAAGATACACAAACAGGCAGATCTCTAAATTCTGGACCAGCCCGGTCTACACAATAAAGTCAGCGTGGGACCCTCTACTGATACATACGACCACTTTCAAACAACAGTCTGAGATTCAAAATGAGGACGCATTTTTCCCTTAAAAGTACTATGAAGGTTTTTGCTTAATAATAATTAAGAATGTCCTTAGTAATTTAAAAAATAAACACAGGCTGGAGAGATGGTTCTGTGATTAAGAGCACTGACTGCCCTTCCAGAGGTCCTGAGTTCAATTCCCAGCAACCACATGGTGGCTCTCAACCATCTGTAATGGGATCTGACACTCTCTTCTGGTGTGTCTGAAGACAGCTACAGTATACTCATATACATAAAATAAATAAGTAAATCTTTTAAAATAAATAAATACACATCGATTTTAAATTTATATAAAGAGAAGGGGAAATATGAGTATGTTTATCATTTCAAATTAAAAGATGATGCTTTTCTATTGCCAAAAAGCATTTGGCCGCTGGGCAGTGGTGGCGCACGCCTTTAATCCCAGCACTTGGGAAGCAGAGACAGGTGGATTTTTGAGTTCCAGGACAGCCAGGGCTATACAGAGAAACCCTGTCTCCAAAAAAACCAATAAATAAACAAACAAATAAATAAATAAATAAATAAATACCGAAAAGGTGTTTTTTAGGTCTACAGAGTGAGTTCCAGGACAGCCAGGGCTATACAGAGAAATCCTGTCTCAAAACAAACAAACAAACAAACAAACAAATAAATACCGAAAAGGTGTTTTTTAGGAAAGATACATTCTGCTGGTCAATGTGGGGACCCAGAGTTGGGACTGGGGCAGAATTGTTTTGCTTTTAGCCAACAGAATAAGGAAAGCTATACTCTTGAGAGCCAACACTACTCTGTGTGGCCAGCCTTTCTCCTTGGAATGTGGAGTTCCCACAGGAGAACTAACGGCAGCTTGTGAAGGCTAACTTAAAATAGGGAGTCAAGCTGGTCTAAGCAACCAGTCTCTATAAACATGGCTCCCATAGGAGAACGGAGTACAGCTCATCCTACCACGTGACACACAAACAAGTCAACCACTCACAGCAGACACACGGCTTGGGAATATGCTTGTGCAGTAAATGGAAGGAGTTTGAATGAAGCTGAATACAGAGAAGGACATTAAGTTAAGAGAAAACGGGGAAAGGCAAGTAAATCCACATAGATAATAATCTTCAAAGAAGGGAGAAAGAAATGAGAATTGATATAAATGTTTTCAAGGATACATAGATAATCATTAAATAAATCCAGGCTTTTGATCTTAATACCTGGGAGACAAAGGCAGGTATAGATAGGTTCCTTGTGAGTTCAAGGCCAGCCTTATCTTCAGAGCAAGTCCAAGTCAGCCCAGGTTATACAGAGAGTCCCTAATCTCGATAAATAATGATAATAATGATGATAATGATGTTAATAATAATAGTTTTAATTGTCTTAAATTATGAAAATGAAGGTGCTTATATGTTTAATGGTTATGATGGTTTTACACATCCTCTATGGGAGAGGGGTCAAAATAAAACACACCTGGGTAGAAAAGAGGCTGCTCAGTTAAGTCAATCTATATTTGAAATGACTTCAAATTGCCAAAGACATGGTATGCTGGGAGAGAGGGCTGTGTATTTGTGTTAACAAGAAAGAAGAAAAGGGTCTAGACGCCTTCCAAAGTAATAAGGATCAGATTTGATAAGATAGAGAACCCCCTGAAGATCTCAGCTACCGTCAGGAGAAAATCAAAAGGACCAAATGCACTGGTAATGTATATTGTAAAACCCTCTATTGAAACAACTCTGAAACTGACTGGAACTGAACTGATATGTCTCCAGCCAGAACTTTAGCTTACATGGCCAGTAAATCTTGCCGCCTACAGAATTCTCATGTCTTATTATTTCACACCATTCTTTTATATGGCATGAATGGAGGTTTACATTGCAATTTGATTATATGATCAAACTGACTTCTAAAGAAAGACGGTTATCTTTCACCTGCTCAAAGCTCAGGAAATCATCCTTAGTTGATCTGTGCACCCTGCACATTCCATACAAATGTCTTTATAAAACTATGTACTGCCTGTAAATCATGTATATTGCAGAATAAAGGACTGGAAGGGCAGCCCTGACAGGATTCACCCTTGGGGATACTGAGATGCTGAGACCTGTTGGTCCAGATCCCTGATTGATCCTGCCTCAGGCTGATGCTATTTCCAGAATCTTGCTTCGAGAACAGCTTCAAAAAGGCCTGCTGATCGCAGATGACCCCGGTTCATCCAGCCTTTCAGACTGTTCCAATCAGGACTTCAGTTAAACCCTAAACTTTCTCAGCACGCAGAGTCTGGCCAACAAATGCTACAGCTAGCTTTCTTTTGAGTTAATCATTTTTCCAGTTTGCTTTTGGCTCCCCAAATAGGAATTCTTCACCCCAATTCAGCAGGAAACGACTATAAAAAGACCGTTGTCCCAGTCCCTTAAATTGGGGTGCATGGTTTTGGTCATTTTGTGGGTTATAGATTTGTTATCATTTTAAGGGATGATTACAAATAATTATGGTAATTGGACAGGGTGAAAACAAAATAGAGAGCTTAGATTCAGGAGTTTCTATCTTTCCCTTCCTCTTCTCTACCCCTTCTTTCTTAGATAAAGGGTAAGGGTTAAAAAGAAAAAGAGGGGATATAGAAATATAAGAAATTAGACAAATAGGGGTTGATTATTGAATCGATTCTTAAACCAAAAAATATTTTGTAGCCATAGTCTTCCATTGGTTAAGATCTTTATATTTTGATGCAGAATTGAGGTTATAGTTTGTTACATTAGTACAATTTTTTGTATATTGATACAGATTTGAAGTTTTTGTTGGGGGCTGGTGAGATGGTTCAGCGGGTAAGAGCATTGACTGCTCTTCAGAAGGTCCTAAGTTCAAATCCCAGCAACCACATGGTGGCTCACAACCATCTGTAATGAGATCTGATATCCTTTTCTGGTGCTTCTGAAGACAGCTATTGTGCACCTATTTATAAAAATAAATAGACTGGGGCGAGTGTGGTCAATCAGAGTGAGCAGAGTTCCTAAAATCCAATTCCTAACAACCACATGAAGATTCACAACCATCTGTACAGCTAAATGTACTCATATGCTAAAATAAATAAATAAACAAACAAACAAACAAATAAATCTTGACATTTTTGTTGGTATAATTCTTTGTATATTGATATAAAATTTAAGATTAATTTTGTTACAACATGATATTTGTGTGATCCAACCCTTATATAGGTATTATGCCTATGCAACTCATTTTAAAAATACAAGTATTAGCACCAGTAATTTTAAAAAAAAGATTTATCTATTTATTATATGTAAGTATACTGTAGCTTACTTCAGACATCCCAGAAGAGGGCATCAGATCTCATTAGGGATGGTTGTGAGCCACCATGTGGTTGCTGGAATTTGAACTCAGGACCTTCTGAAAAGCAGTTAGTGCTCTTACCCACTGAGCCATCTCTCCAGCCAAGCCCCAGTAATTTTAATAGCTGCTATTGCAAACTGTTTAGGACAGTTAAATAATGCAAGTTAATAATCAATTAATCAAACTCATGGTCATATTAGATTGTAGTCTCAATTATCTCAAAAATATACATGCTGTTGATTGTTCAGATATGCTATAAATAGTCTTCAAAAGCCTCAAAGACTCACAGAATATGCATTTATAATTGTTTCATTATTAAAATATCTTTTGATTATGACACAGGTCTGCTCCTAACAGTACCCCCATTCCACTTCAAAGAAGATGATGAACATCAAAACCTCCATATGAAGTTGCTTCAAGTGTGGAAAGCTAAACACTGGGCAAAGAAAATGCCTATGCTTCAATTAAAGACAGATCTGTCAGGAAATGACAAGTGGACATAGGGAAGTCAACTGCCTAGCTCTGCCAATACAGGGTAAGCAAGTCCTTTATAATTTCTGCTTCACAGAAGGTCTATCAGATATACTGGACCAGGCTAAAAAATTGGTGCTCCAACACTACAGAGAAATAATTGGGGACTGTCCAGCTGCGTTCCTGCATTTCCTACACACTCAGGAAATATTTATACCTTCTTGGGTCTCTGATGGGGTTGAAGACTAGAGAGTTACAGTCTCACGCTTAAATTTAAGTTATTTAGCATTTAAGAAGATGTTTTAGGCTAATATTGAAAATTAGGATAAAATTAAGGTAAAAATTTATTTAAATACAGAACTCTAAACTCCACCAGGATAGGACAGATAATAAAATACTTCCTTCTGAATTGCCAAATACAAACAGACTACACTTATTAAATGTATCTCTTACCTAGTGATTTTCATACTGTTTCATAATTGTTTCTACTGCATGTTGTTTTTTATTATAAATGAAAAAGCCTTTTTATTTAGACAAAAAAGAGAGCAACTGTTGAGGTTTGTTTTTTTGCTGTGTATTGTAATGCTAAATACTGATTTCCAAGGCCTGGTTGCTTCCAGGGAAAAGAGACTCTTTGCATACACAGTGATGCTATGTAATCTTGTCCCCCAAGTTATCCCCAACTTGTGAATAAAGATGCCTACAGCCTTTAGCTGGGCAGAAGAGAGGTAGGTGAGGTTAGGGTTCCCAGGGTTGGGGTATCAAGGAAGAGAGAGAAGGTAGAGAGAGGACAAGGTACCATGGGGTAGGTGAATTATTAGAAAAAAATGGCCATGAGGACTGGCCAATTGGAGTTAAGAGATGGAAAATGGCAAGTTACAAGGTGGGGGTTATTGATGGGGAAATAGATTCTAATAACTTAGATATCTACCCAGCTCTAGTACATTAAAGGCTTATTATAGATATAAAAGGTGTGTGTCTTTTATCTGAATGATCAAAGGCGGGGTAGAAACCCTCCATTAATACTAAAAATCAACTACAACAAGCCTGGGGCTTTCCTGACACCAGGAGGTTGACTCAGAGGAGAACACTGCTCAGCAACTTCTGCACCAAGGGCACTGAGGAAGGGGCACTGTGCCTACTCCCTACTCCTTATCCGCTTCAAGGCAAGTGTTCTCCCTCTTGTTACCTCTGCTAATCATGAAGGTGTCATGAGAAGTGATTGGCCTAACGATAGTGGGGAGTGGAGAGAGGAAAGGGCTAAAAGCTACATCCTTTGGATCTTCCAGACTTTTCCATCTTTCCTACATTGCTTTCTCTTCAATCAGAATCTAAATTGCTGCCTTGCCTCTGTCTAGCTCTTCCCGGAAGCTGTCTGCCCCTCACAATGCACCAGCCTTCCACCAGCCCTCACTTGGATAGACTTGACTCCCCATGGCCCCAGGAGTCACCCCAGCTGCTAAGCATCTATGATTTTGTGATCAAGACCCTGGCCACCTCCCAGCCTCACCTCCTCACGCCCCTATACTATGTCACTCTCAAGCTCAGTATCACCGTGTCCAAGGTACAGTGCCACACTTTGGCCACAAAGATTCAGTTATAGCAGCTGGCCACTGAGCCTGGGGATCCTCTCGTCTCCAACTCCCCAGCACGGGAATTACAAGCAAGGCCTGCCGTGCTCAGCTTCTTACACGGGTGCTGTGGAGTAACCTCAGGTCCTCATGCTTACAAGCACTTTACCTCCTGAACCTGCTACCCAGGGCCTGCATATATGTTTTTCATTTAACACTATTCTTTTTCATTTTAATTTATTTTTTAATAAATGCGCATTGGTGTTTGGCCTGCAGGCATGTCTGTGTGAGGGTGTCAGATCCTCTGGAACTGGAGTTAAAGACAGTTTTGAGCTGCCGTGTGGGTTTTAGGAATTGAACCTGGCCGGGTCCTCTAGAAGAGTAAGTAGCCAGTGCTCTCAACCACTGAGCCATCTCTCCAGTCCCTATTAGTACTATTCTAAACTGTGAGGGGGTTGGGGGGGTGCGTGAGTGTGTGTTCTAATTCTTTGCTTACATGTTTCCCCTCCTCCACTGACAGCATCTCAAAGACAAGTGTGGACACCTTGTGCTTTGTCCTTTATCCACTGCCATGCCATTTCAGAGCAGCCCACAGTGGCCTTTGAGACCTACTATGAGCTACGGGGTGGTAAATGCCCTCTGTCCCTTGCCAACAGCATAGTACATCTCAAGGTCATTTGGCAGTACATAGAAAGCCAGTCAAGATCAGGGGTGCAGTATCTTCAAAGAATGGGATTCTGGGATCTGGCTTCATCTAAGCAATGACTCAAAGCAGTTCTCAGCTTGAGGAGGCTTGCCCACTCTCACCTTCTCAAAGGATATTTAATAGTGTATAGAAACATCTTTGGCTATGCTAGCTATGGTGATAATGGGGTTGCACCTCGTGGCAACCCTAAGGGTGTGGGACAGCAGCTCCATACAGAAGTTGCCACTATGAGGTGGAGGGGAGTTCAGGCCTTGGTGAGGTTCTGGAGGTCCAAAGGTTCCGGCCTATGTCCTGCAGAGAGATTCTAATACTTCTCCTCGAGAGAGAAGGAGCAGGCCCATCAGCAAGTGAGGGGTGGAGTTACCGCGCTAAGCAGCAACCTAGAACATTCCCTTTCTGCTCAGGGACGTTCAGTGAAGAAAACCCAGGATTCTTAGCTTCAACTCAGAAAAGCATTTCAGAGCCAACTACTATAAAACACAATTGGATTTTTCTGGGGTGTCTTTAGCACAGCTCTTAAGCACATGAGTTAATAGAAAGAGAGATGCTCAGAGAAACAATTAGACATACCTAAACTTGGGCAATGGTCTCTCCGGGTAGAGAGTGACCGTCTTTATGATGACTGTATAAATGACCCTGTGGCTTCCTAAGCTGCCCTGCTCAAAGTGTATGATTTATAACACAGTTTAAAGGCTAATAAATTTCCTTTTATGAACAAAGTTGTTAAATGAGTTTATGAGCACTGAGTGTTCAGATTTGGAAATGAGATTGGAGTAATGAAAAAAAAACCTCTCACGACTGAGGGTGGTTTGGCAACAAGCAACCGAGTGTTTGCTGCATTTGGCACTGTCTCCCGAGGCTACAGGAGCTGACTGGATTATCTATGGGAAAGTCCAGCATTGACGCCATAGGTACTGTGAGTTTTCTCAGTATATCTGAAGCTTCAACTCCCTCAGCAGAGCCCAGGATGGTGGGCCTTTTTTCTGCTCCATGCTTTCTGTCTTGTCCTATGACACCATCATCTTTCCTACTTTTCTGTCCTACCTCAGGTCCTTGGCACAGCCAGCACAAACCTGTTCCATCCATGTTAGTCTTTGATCCTGGGCTTTTTACATTATCTTTGTCCCAGAGAAGAGCCTGGGGTGGAGGAAAGGCAAGGGGACATCTTAAAATCCTGTCCTGCTTTTGAGTCAGAGACTCAGAAAAGGGCAGGGAGTCACCCAAAGTCACGGAGGCCCTTCAGCACAGCCAGGACCCAGACTCAGGGTTCTGGAGTGCAAAGCTCTCTCTCTCTCTCTGCCAATGGGAGACAGTCACTCATTTCTAGAGCTTTCAGTGAGGCATCCAGAAGGGTGGAGAAACTGTGACTGCAGACCAGATCTAACCAAAGACAGACCTGCCTCCTCCCTCCCTCCCTCCCTCCCTCCCTCCCTCCCTCCCTCCCTCCCTCCCTCCCTCCCTCCTTCCCTCTTTCCCTCTCTCCCTTTTTCCTCCCTTCCTTCCTTACCCTCCTCTCTCCTTCCCTCCTTCCCTTCCTCCCCCTCCCTTCCTTCCTTCTTTCTTCAGTATGGTGCCCTTTTTTAGATCAATCCCAAGGCGTCCTGCAAGCTAGGCAAGCCTTCTACCACCAAGCTACATGCCAGTCCCCAGTGGTGGTGTTGATCTATATCCTGAAAACAAGAATTTTTACTTTTTTTTTAAGATAAAAAGACTGTTATGAGATGAAATTAATGCACTCTGGTCCCGGGGAAATGCCTTGCAAACCAAGACTAAGCTGTCTCTCCAGCAATGGGTGCTGTATGAGCTCTCTGCATTACACGGGAAATGATCACAAAGGTATCTGCTTTAAATAAAATCTATTTTATTACCCCCTAGGATGTAAGTCAGATGCCCTGGTGGGTTCAACAACGTTTTCTGCTCAAGGGCTCCCAAGGACAAAGCCAAGGTGTTGGCTTATCTAGGCTGAAAAGGGATCTACTTGCAAGGTTTTTCAAGGGGCTGGCTGAACTGAGGTCCTCGTAACTGAAGAACTACGGGCTTGTTTTTGTTTTTGTCCAGGGCCACGCTGTGCTCCTGGTGGACAGCCCCTGAATCTCAACCGTGGAAACTTTAAGTCCCTCAAATCCAGTTCAGTGGATGCATCCAGACTCCCTGCTTGTCCCAGCTCCCTCTGGACAAGGAGACACATCTGTGATTGGGCTAGACCACTCTCCTCCTAGCTCAATGGCAGCCATTTAGGGCTGTTATTCCTCTCACCAAGTAGCATCAGAGGGCAGAGGTTAGGAGAGCCATCTCAGAATTCTGCCCACCACAGATACTGTGCCAAGGAACTCTGACACAGTGTGGAGACACACAGGACATAACAGGAGCATGCCTTCTGCAGTGTCAGAAGGCTGGATGAGGACAACCAGGAGACACATGGGCAGATGGTATGTTCACAGGGAACCCAGAAACAAGCTAGATGGTGACATGATCCTGACTCTGAATATTTCTTATTGGTGACACTGCAGAAAGCACCTCAGATGGTTATCGGACACCCAAGGTATCCCATAGGTAGGCATCTCACAGGTAGATCACAGCACACACAGGATTTCAGCAGAACCCGGACGTAAAAAGGGATCTCCGCTCAAAGGAAGCCTCAGTCACCAAAGGGCAGGTTTTTCCTGTGCAGACAATGGGCATAGTTTTATGGTTTAGCGTAAACCAGTTTGTTAAAGATGACCAGCAGAATATAGCTCAACATCCACAGCCCGTCTGCTGGACGCTAGACATTATGCTACCTGCATTATATTCTTAGACCATAGATGCTTCAGTCTCTCATGGAAAGGGTCCTTTTTACAGATTTATTTAGGTATCATTCACAGAGCATAAAACTCACCCACCAAAAGTGTACAGTTAAGTGTCCTTTAATAATTCAGAGCTGTGGGGCTGGTGAGATGGCTCAGCAGGTAAGAGCACCCGACTGCTCTTCTGAAGGTCCGGAGTTCAAATCCCAGCAACCACATGGTGGCTCACAACCATCTGTAACAAGATCTGACTCCCTCTTCTGGAGTGTCTGAAGACAGCTACAGTGTACTTACATATAATAAATAATAAATCTTTAAAAGAAATAATTCAGAGCTGTGCTGCCGTAACCATAATTTACTGTTCCTCGAGAGACGTCCCATGTCACTCAGCATCATGACTGGGTCTCTCCGCTCTCCAGAGGTGGTAATACGTTTTCTGCCTTTGCAGACTTACTGGTTCCAGACGTCTCCTAGAAGCTGTATCACACAGGGCAGGGTCTGGCGTCCTTCATTTGTTATGTTTGCCAAGTCCATTCATGTGTCACCATATATGGGGACATTGCTCACCCATTGCTGTCTCAGGGCCATATGAAAACACAGCTCACCTCACACGCTGATCAACATTGCATTGCCTCTACCTTTTGGTTTGCGCCAACACTGCTGCTGACGTTCGTGTCCAAGTTTTTCATAACCCCGTTTTCATTTCTCTTGGGTATAGGACCTGGGTAGGCATAGACTGGATTATATAGTTAGCTGTATACTCAACTAGTTGGGGACTAAGAAATCAAAACAGCTACTCAGGATCATCTAGACAGACCAAGTTTAAACCCAAATCCACTCACACAGAACCTCTATGCCCTCCTGCCTTCAGGTAGACACAAAGTACCTCCAGGACCATCACTCCCTTCCTGAGCTGGGAACACTCTGAGACGGAGGATTTCGGCTGGTAGACAAGCTCTCCTGTTCCACAGAAGACGCTCCTGTGCGTGTAGGGGCTGCTCGTTAACTTACATGAATGGAGTGTGAGCCTGTATGGGTGACTAGAAGTTTCTGGAAATCTCAAGATTCCTGTTGCATTAGTTGATTCAGACATCTCAGATTTCTGGAACTAAAAAGGGACAGACCCTTCCCCATAAGACCCATGACTGGTCATCTCTGATGGCCCCAACAATTCCTGGAATTCTGCCTACTCACAGAGAAGCAAAGAACTGGTGCCCAGAGTTCATGGTCTAAAAAGGGAAATACAGCCCATGGATAAGAAAGGAGTTAAAAACTTCGAGGCTGTAGCTCCCAGCCTACTGCTTATTCTAAGTTCTGGGAAGTCCCAAGGCAAGGTTTCCAGAAGACATGGAGCTGGGAGGAGATGCAGGCTCCCTGGTGTCACATGAGGGCTGGTGGAAGCTCTGTCTCCAGAGGACACCTGAGGTGCTCAAAAATCTGCACAGTGCCCCTCTGTTTATAGAGATTCGAGGTGGACTGAGAAAGATGCAAGCCAGTGTCCTCAACATACTGAATGGAGTTCGTGAGAAAAACAGGGACAGCGGGGTGGTTTGGGCCATGACTATAACGTGCAGCCTTGGCCAGTTGTCTGCCTCTCTTAGCTTGTTTTCTGTCTGTAAAGATTGGGGGTCCTTGAAGCTCTGAGAGTCCAGCCTTTAGTGCACCCTCTTTCCTTCTCTCTTCGTTCCATCTCTTGTGAGTTGGGATTACTCATCTACACATTCCCACAGGTAGTCAATAGAAATCCAAATTATGTCCAAAGTTGGGGCTCTCTTTGCAGGGAGCAGAGGCTGTCTGGAACTGCCACCCACTTTCTGACCCATGTCTTCTGAAGAGACCCATATTCTATATAGCTCCTTCCCTTGTACCTCATCTCTCCTCCTGTACCCCAGCCTGCTTATACACAACTGTGTCCAAGACCCTGCCATTGCTCGTTCCAATAAACTGATGTCTGCCTGGGATCTGGCTTCTGCACACCATATCTCCTCTCAATCAGCATCAGGCCCTAGCACAGCTACTGCCACTCAGGCTGCCCTGTTGGGCTTCCTGGACAGTCTACAGCAGTGAAGTGAAGTCTAGGCTAATGGAGACTGAAGCTGTGACTGGCCTGAATGCTCTGATTTTCCTCCCAGTGTCACCATTAGTCTGTGGAAAGGCCCTGACCAAGTCTTTCCCCTTGTTGCTCCAGTTTCCCCGTAGATTATTGAGATATTTGGGCTAGTTAGTTATAGAAGCGCCATCCTGGAGACCTGATGGGGAGACAGAAGGTCCACAGACTGTCATCTGCTTGCCGATCACCCTTCATCCTGGGAGAGGTGGGGACCACAGTTATCCCAGCTTACCACCACCCCTGGTTATTTAGTTCAGGACCTGCCTTTGTGTTTGTTTCTTTTCCATACTCGGGAAGCTGCCAATTTTTTTCTTTGAAACAACTGGAGCCACTTAATTATTGTAGCTATCTGGGCAGCTGAAGAAAACTTGGCTAACCAGAACTCATATTCTTTTTTTTTTCCATTTTTATTAGGTATTTATCTCATTTACATTTCCAATGCTATACCAAAAGTCCCCCATATCCACCCACCCCCACTCCCCTGCCCACCCACTCCCCCTTTTTGGCTCTGGTGTTCCCCTGTACTGGGGCAGAACTCATATTCTAAGTAGAAAAAAAAATCAGTATTTTACCCACAAAGCATCTAAAAAGCACAATCAACTTTTATGGTCGCCACTAAAATACTCTGTCTAATTTAAGGTTTTACTGCTGTGAAGAGACACCATGACCATGGAAGCTCTTATAAAGGAAAACATCTCATTAGGCCTGGCTTACAGTTTCAGGGGGTTAGTGCATTATTGTCATAGCAAGAAATATGGCGGCATGCAGGCCAACATGGTGCTGGAGAAGGAGTCAAGAGCTGTACATCTTGATCCACAGCAGAAGGAGAGTGCCGCTCTAGCCCTAGCTTGAGCATCTGGAACCTCAAAGCCTACTTCAACGGTGACACACTTCCTCCAACAAGTCCACACCCACTCCAACAAGGCCACACCTCCGAATAGTGGCACTCTCTACGGGTCAAACATTCAAAGACATGAATCTATGGAGGCTATTTCTATTCAAACCACCACATTCCTTATCCTATTTGTAGGCATATCATAATGTAGACTTCAATCCAACTTCACAAGTCCCCATAGTCTATAACAAGGGACAGTGGTGGTGGTTTGGGCCATGGCTATAACAGTCTCAATTTGTTTAAAAGCCCAAAGTTCAAAATCTCTTGAGAGACTCATGCTATCTCTTAACAGTAATCTCCTGTAAAATCAAAATCAACATATTTTCAACACACAATGGCACAGGATATACATTTCCATTGCAACAGCAAGAAGGGGGAGCCCAGTGAGGAAATTCTGGACCAACGCAAAAACCAAAACCCAGCTGGGCGAACTCCAAACTCTACATCTCCACGTCTGATGTCAAAACTCTCTTTAGATCTCCAACTCCTTTCATCTTGGTTGAATGCAACATACTTCTCTAGGGCTCATTCCACTCCCTGTTAGCAACTTTCCTTGGCAGATAACCCATGGCTCTGGCATTTCCAACATCTTTGGGTCTCCAAGGCCATCCAGGCTTCATTTTCACAACTTCACACACAGGCCTCTCTAGGCCTCCACCCAAGTACACTCGTGGTATACACCTCGACTCAGCTGCTTTCCTTGGTCGTGGAGGGCGATTCCATAACCCCTTTCTCTGTCTTGTCTTTAAAGCCACACGGCTGAAGCTGGCTGTTGCTTGCTGGGGCTGGAACATGGCTCCCCTCATTCCATTTCTCCTGTATTAGCTTTCTGCTTTTTATGGTTTCCTTCACTGGTTAAGTATGGCTGCTCTGTAATTCTCTTTATAGATGAGGCTGGCCTTGAACTCAGAGATCTACCTGCCTCTGCTTCCTGAGTGCTGAGGTTAGTGTGTACCACCACATCTGGCCCTAAGCTTTCCTTTCATTCTTTTCACAAGTTGGAAGCTTAGCAGGATGAGCTCTCCCCCTGAGATCTCCACTCCCTTTACTCCATTTAACATCAGGCTTTTCTTTAGTCTTTTTATCCCCTTGGACACAGGACTTAGCTTCATTCCACTTCCTGGTGCCCCCTCTTCTCCTGGGACTGTACATTTTATAGTCCCCTTGCTTAGTTTATTCCTTTTCAGTATAGATCTGCATAAGACTGGCCACTAATAACCACATGACAGAGTCAATACTAGGATGTTTTGAGATTTCCTCTGCCAGTGCAATTGACTCAAAATTCTTCAATTTATCCTCTGGCAGACTTTTAATAGCCCACGGCAAAACAACCACATATTTACCGAACTATCACAAGGATAGTCTCTAGGGCACTTACTAACACTCTTCTCCTCTAAAACCTCTTGAGCTAGGCCCGAGTGGTTCAAATGACCCTTAGTACCACCACTGGCTTCCTTGTTGCTACTAGGATGGTTCATTAAGCCCTACTTAAAGGATTAAGTTCCTTTTCTAACCCTAAGTCCCAAAACTTACATTCCCCCCAACAAAAGAATGGTCAGGCCTATCCCAGAAATAACCCACACCAACTTCTGTCTTACTTAGGGTTTTATTCCTGTGAAGAGACATCATGACCATGGCAACACTTAGGAAAACATTGAATTGGTGCTATCTTACAGTCTCAGAGGTCTAATCCATTATTGTTATGGTGGAAAGCATTGGAGAGTGCAGGCAGACATGGTGCTGGAGAAGGAGCTGAGAGTTCCACATCTTGGTCCACAGGCAGCATGAGGTGACTAATCCATACTAGGTCTAACCTGAGCATATGAGACCTCAACGCCCTCCTCCACAGAGACATACTTCCACCAACAAGGCCACACTTCCTAATAGTGCCACTCCCTATGGCCAAGCACTCAAAGACATGAGTCTATAGAGGTCATTTCTTTTCAAACCACCACATACCCATAAGCATCTCTTAACAAACTACTATGCATTTCAGCAAAAGCCAAAGAACACAAGGTCCACCTAATCTAAAGGGCTGATCTCAGTGGATGCCACTGGCGTTCAAATGTACTGTTCAACATTGACTACACATTCCATTTTCTTCTAAGAAACATCTTACAAGTTGCACAGAAATGAAATATTATATATGTACTGAGTACAAGTACCATTTAGCATACTATAAATCAGACACAAGCCAATTTGAAATTCATCCTAATTAGCAAGGTAGCTGCTACCTGCCTGAGTGACATGTGGAAAAGAGGAGGCGGTAGCTGTAAGTGGCCCTCCTGGTGGATGTCCTACCTTCTTGATATGTAAGACTCAGGAAGTGAGTGTGGCCCACTGTGTGTGGTCAAGAAATCTGTCAATCAATGAAGTATGAACAGGCAGATGGCTGTGACAACTGCTCTTCTCTGGAAAATTTACACAGATGCATCTGTGGTGTGACAATACATATTGTGACCACCTCTGTTTGCCTCGCTGACATGACCAGAGCTGACAGCATGATCTTACCTCAATCCATTCATGTTCATCAGCTTCCTAGACTATACTTTCACTCACAGGGTGAGGAAGAGACCAGTGTAATGTCACTGTGACGTGGCCTGTGGAGAGAAGGGTCAGAATAGGACTGCTTGGTACACACCCCAAGGACTCAACAGAGACACCATAGCTGAAATGTTACACAGTTCACACGGTGCACACAGCAACCCACCAGGCAGGTATTGCACTGGGCAGCTGTCTTTGTTTTTTTTTTATTGCCCATGATAAAATATCCTGACAAAAGCGCCCTGAGGGAGAAAGGATTTCTTTGGGCTCTGTCCGAGATGGTGGGGGAGTCAAGGTGGAAAGCAACCTGAGGCAGCTAGCTGGTCAAGGTGCTTCAGGGAGCCCATGAGTGAAAGTGTTCTGCCTCCTTTGCCTGTTTTAGTAGTCCAAGATCCCTGGCCAGAGAATAGTCTCACACACACGTAAAGAGTGTTCCCACAACAATTAACCTAATCAAGACAACTTTCCCAGCCATGCCCAGAGGCCCAACTCCCAGTGATTTCTAGATTCTGTCAAGTTGCCAAGTAACACCAACCATCACAACACTGAGCCATAGGTAACTAGCCTGCCAGTCATAACAACTCAGACATGACAATCTCCATAGTACAGGATAGCTGATTTGTGTCTGTGTGTGTGTGGTACACGTGTGTGTATGTGCACATACATATGTGTGCACACACATGTGGAGCTCAGCAGTCTACTTTGGGTAGACTCGGGAGTCATCCACCTTGTTTTCTGAGACGGGGCTTCCCATTGGACCTCAGACAATAGGTTGGAGTGTCCAGTAAGCCTCAGGAGTCCTGTCTCCATCTTCCCAGTTCTGGGATGCCAGTCACATGTCACCATACCCAGCTTTTTCTTACATGGGTCCCAGGACTCGAACTCTGGTCCTCACACTTGTACAGCAGGCTCTTTATCACATGCACTATCTTCTTGGCCCTTACTTGTTACTTTTAATTCCTATAACTGTTCTTTCTGCTGAGTCAACCAGGATGAACCTGTAACCTGCTTTGTTCTCTACTCTTCCAACCCAGCACAGCTGGCCTTGTGTTGATCTCTGTCCTTCTCCCATGCTAGCTCTGATAGCTTGGTGGCTTGTCTGTCACCTCATTACCTCTTTTGTCTCTTTATGCTACCTCTGGGAATCTGACATTCCCAGAAGCCCCTCCTTTTCTGTCAAGCACAGATCATTACCATTGATCTGGTCTTCTAAAGAAAAAAGATGGGGAGAGGTACATAGCAAAGCCTGGTTTCTTCCTCCCTGTGTTCAAGGAGAGTACTTCACTCCCCCGCCCAAGAAAAACAGAGCCTGACTCCAGCCCCCACCACACCCTGTGGGAATCTGGTGATCCTATGCTGTGGTGGCTAGATAGCCACTAGCCATGCTCAAAAGAGTAGTTCTTGCTCCTCATTCCATGTCCAAGATAAAACCTCATTCACAGGCATGCCAGCAGTTCCTAACTCTAAGCCAAGTCATTTTCTAGAAGGTTCCCTGAAGCCTTCTCTGGAATCCCACCACCATCCAGCCATACCCTGAGCATTTGTGAGATCCACCCCCCTTCCACTCCTTCACTCTACTCACGTAACAAATAACCACGTCTACTGATTTGTCCTTGGAAGTGTGTTTCATATCTACCCCTCTCCTCTCCATCCACAACCCCCTTCTTTCTACATCTCTTCATCCCCCACCAACCCTGGGACCATGGCAGCCTGTTGACCCCTGTCCCCTCAGCTCACCTCACTCTGCTACAGTAGGACTACTCTTTGCCATGTCTCCCCTTGTCTGGAACACAAGTTGATTAAAGTTAGGCAAAAATGTCCAGGTTGTGGTGGTGCTTGCCCTTCATCCCAGCACTTGGGAGGCAGAGGCCAGTGGTTGTCTGTAAACTCGAGGCCAGCCTGGTCTACACAGTGGGTCCCAGGGCTACTCAGCATAGCTGCCTTGTGTTGATCTCTGCCCTTCTTCCATGCTTGGTTGTGTATCTGTCACCTCACTTCCTCTTTTGTCGTTCTTCTATGTGTACAGAGAAACTCTGTCTCAAAATAAAATAAAAAAGTATGCAAAACCAAACTTAATGTTAGGATATTATACTGTGTCAGGGAACTATAAAAAGGACAAATATTAAGACCTGGGTATCTTAACTCAAACACCATCAGAATATGACTGGCTTTCCCTCTCAGTTTCTCTTGTCAGTCCATCTCTGCTTTGAATGATGCAGCAGGAAGTCCCTTCCTGTGTGTGCGCCTCTTGATCTTGGACCACAAGATGTAAATCCCCACGTTCTATCCATGCCTTGGATATCATATACGATAGTGCAAAAAGGATGGAGGCAGACACTGTCACAGGAAATGTGGGGCTGCCCCACAAGCAAATGCAAGGACCTGTGGGAAGTGTTGAAGAGGGATAGGAGTGGAGGCCAGAGCAGCTCGAAGAGAATGTGAAGAGAAGCGTGGACGGCCATAATGGTGGGTGAGGGCTCAGAATAAAAGAACTCATATCAGACAGCAGAGACTTTCTTATACATCTTTCTTATAAATTGGCAAAGAGTCCTGGCTGAATACCCTTCCCTGGGACTTAATGAAAGGTGGAGTTTAAGGTGTATGGACTAAGATGTGGGGCAGACGAAACTTTAAGCAACCTATTCAGGTTGCCACATAGCTGCCTCCAACTGCATGGAGTTAGGGTTTGATGACAATAGAAGACATGGTGGGTGGCAATGGCAGAGATGAGATTTCAGAGCTACTAGGGTGGAATGGTGGCCACAGCCCAAGAGAGGCTTGATGGAACCTTGTTCTTCCCACAGGCTCCTGCCCTATGGTACTGTAGACCAGGACTGCCAGTGAGTGGGAAGTACTATTGCACTGTCTCAGGATTGGAGTAGTGCCCAATAGCTGCCCAAGCGATGAGAGGCTAAACTGGTTCGTAAGTCCTAGGCTTGGGTCACAGTGCACTCTTCTACCTGGCCTGGCCTAGAGGCTCAGAAGGCTCAGGTGAACTCTGACATTGCCAGAAGGAGCAACCAGTCTTGGCATGACCTGGTGCAGTGGAGGCAAGACTGATATAGTTACAAGGCAGAGAAACACTCCCATTTGTCACAAAGCCTTCCAGAGACAGAGACTTCCCTAGACATTCTCTGATACCCCAGCCTGACAGGACTTTATACCAAATGAAAGATACAGGCAAGGACTGGGGACATAGTAAAGGGTGCCCACCTACTCAGCGGGTGAAGTACTTGTCATGCAAACATAAAGGCCAGAGTCCTGTCCCTACGGCCCATGTGAAAAGTTGGATGTGGTAATATGACTCCTTAATCCCGGTGCTGGGGAGTTGGAGATAGACGGTCTCTCTGAGCTGGCTGCCTAGAGCCATCTTAGCCTAATTAGCAAGCCCTGGGTCTCAGTGAGAACCTGTGTCAAAAACCAAGATGGACAGCTAACTCTAAAAATAACAGCAAAACCAAAAGCAAACAAATGAAACCCTAAGGAAGAAAAAGACTTCTTCCTTTTTTAAAATATATATTTATTTTATTATATGTAAGTACATTGTAGCTGTTTTCAGACACTCCAGAAGAAGGTGTCAGATCTCATTATTGATGGTTGTGAGCCACCATGTGGTTGCTGGGACTTGAACTCAGGACCTTCAGAGAAAGCAGTCAGTGCTCTTAACTGCTGAGCCATCTTACTAGCCCCAAGAAAGACTTCTATAATGAAGGAAGACATTAAAGACACTAGAAAAAGAAAAAACCCTCCCCCCATGCTAATGGATTAGTGGAACTAATATTTACCAAAAATGACCTGTAGTTTCAACACAATCATCATTAAAATTCCAATAACCTTCTTTATAAAACTAGAAAAAAAATCCCAAATGAGCATGGAAGCACAGAGGCTTTGAAGAGCTTCAGCAAAAGGAACAGTGGTGGACACCACACCCAACTTCAGAGAATCTTATTTGCTTCTCTAGGCACCACTCACCCTTTTTTTGGTGAACACTTATTTCCTTTCCTTTCCCAGGCAAAGCCAAGGGCCAGGCTCCCAAACAAGGGAGAGGCTCTCAATTTGGCAAACATACATTACATACCCTGGGGAGGGGCAAGATTGAGATGGTATGGAGTAGATTCCCTCACACCCACCTGACCGTTACAATGCTGTAGTGTTAGTGATGAGCCTTAAGTGTGGTGGGAGTTTCAAGTTAGGATTATTTGCTACACTGGTTAGCATCACTCAACCTCCAGACTGAAGACCAGACAGGCCCAAGTGGAGACTGGAGTGAAAAGAACCATGACCCCTTCAAGCTTGGGTCAGATGACATAGACATTAAAGGACAAGCTCTGCACTCAAGGACTGGGTCATTTCTCCTCAGCAGCAGTCGCCTTGCATTGGTTCCTTTCCCAAAATGAGGTCTGTCTCCTCGTCAGTGCAAAATACACAGGGGTAGAAGAGAGTTCCTACTGTGTTTATCCATTAAGAGCTTCACAGATTCCATATATCAAGCGTTTTTAGATACAGTTCCATTTATCAAGGCTTATCTCCCCTGCTCATCACTTCATCCCAGTGAGGCAGGGGTGCAGTACAGAAGAGCTTCACTTAGAGAGCATATTACATCACAGGCTCTGTTGTGAGCACTTTTCAAATGATTCATTTAGTTCTCACAGCAACCCATAGGATAGATGGCAAAACCCAACCACAATCAAGTCAAATCACTTCAAACTGGACACAAGCAGAGTCAAGATTTGAACCCAGGTGGTCTGGCTTCCAAGACCGTAAATCAGACCATAAGGCTACCCTTGCTAGTGAACAAAGCCAACAAGAGATGAAGAGAGCTGCCAATATTGGGTCTTTGAAAAGAGCCTTGTCTGTCCCAGTAGACTTGGAGGAGAGGCAAGGCTTAGGGTCAGGCTGAGCATAGAGTGGAGGCCGAGCTCGTGTGGTGTCTCCTTCCTGAGTAGGAAGCAAACTAAACGTGTATAGGCCAGCCCTTCCTGGGAACTTCAAGAAGAGGTGCGTCCCGTGTCCACTGTCCTGGAGGCCACAATGACCAAGTGGACAGTGTTTCTTGCTACAGAGTTTATGAATCAGATCTGCAAAAGACTGGGTCACCTTGGGAGGCCTTCTGAGCAGGTCTCCTTGTCAGCCCAACCTGGAGGGCAGAGGAGTCAGCCCTTACCTCACCGGGAGCAGCCAGCCTAATGCCAAAGTGCTGACAGGCCCTAGGATAGATGAGAAGGAGCCTTGTTCTGCTAAAGAGAGCTGAAGTCACTGTTCTGAACTCCTGCCACACATGCCCCAGCCCTTGGGGACCACACATTGTCCAAGAGACCTATGGAAAGACATTCACCTGCCAAGCTTAAGAAGGGCACGTTCTCGGGAGACTCCCGGACTGTGGACTTCCGAGGGTGACCATGCCTCATAGACACCATTGTCTCCTCTCCTGAGGTCAGGTGGCAATTAGGGACTGTGAAACATCTAAGGGGAGTAGTGCACACTGAGTTTGTGAAGCTCTGACAAAAAACAAAGTTCAAGCACCATTTCTGCTTGCTCTTCTTCCCCCTCTGAAGCTCTGAGAGGATGGATGACCTGCTGAAGGTCACACAGCTGTCTACAGGGCTGTGCCAGCTGCCGCTGGTGGTTGATTGACAGCAAGATTACTGAATGAGAGCCTTTATTTGGTCTTGGAATCCTAGCCTGTGCCTCTCTGACAGGGGGAGGCAGGGTAGTTGCAAGATGCTAGAGTACGAAACAGCATAACCCAGTCTTAGCACCAGTCTGGTGGCTCATGATGACTGTCACCCTTCTGTTTGCTCAGGAACATGCCAAGAGTCCCGTGTGTATGCTGAAGGGATGAGAATGAAAATTCCAGACGGGTTAGGGATGTAGCTCAGTGGCAGTGCATTTATCCATCCAGTACTCATGAGTGAAATCCTGCATCTCATCTCTGCATCCAAAATCAAAATATAAAACACCAAGCCCACAAACAGAAAATAAGTGGGCACCCCCTTGTGGTGAGATCTGCCATCAGGGAAAGCACAAGGCTTCAGTGGTGACCGCATAAGTTATGTTCCAGGGCCAGGGCACAGACTGCCAGGCCAATCTCAGCCACCCGTCCTGCAGCCCAGGGCCTTCAGGGATGGCCATCAGTGGCCCAGGGTAACAGCATCTGAGATGATCAGGCGCAATAGTCCAGTGGACCATTTGGTGGCCCCTGCTACTGCCTGCCTCTCAGGTCCCAGAACAGCATGCCCAGTCAGAATGGCCGGGAGTAGGTGTTAGTCACAAAATCTGTGAGAGAAAAACCACAATTATGAGCCAAACTCGAAGCAAGCTTTAATTAAATACTGGCCAGAAAGATGGATTCTGGTCAGGTCCACCCACGGATTCCCAGGGAATAGTCACGAGTCACATTTTGCAGAAGCTTAAAAAGGCAAAAATTCACTGCAATTCCCACTAGTTTGGACCAAGGGCAAATATACACCCTGGTATATCTCCTCCCTACATACCCCCTGCCTACACGTGCTCAAGGTCATCTGGGAGAATCGGTTCAAACAAACTTGTTTAGGGGAGTGACAGCATGTGGCTATTGCCCAAGAACTACAGCTTCCAGCATTCCAGGAAATTATCTTGTCCTTGGGACAAGTAGGGCTTACAGGTTAACTTCGGCTCTTACATTGATAGCACTTCCTTGCTTCACAGGTGACACTGGAGCTCAGGAATGGGGGGCAGGGTCTTCTCTGCCACCTCTGAAGTACCTAAGTCTGTGACTGCCCTCACATCGCTTAGGCCTGAGTAGCTCAGACAGGATTTACTGCTGCAGAGCATGCTGGGAATGCTGCTCTCTGTCCTGCTCTGATTCTCCTTGAGCATCTCCAGGTAAGGCCAGGCCCACCGGAGTAAAGACCAACTCGTTTCACCACGTACACCCTGGCAAAACATCACTACTTGATCTCCTCCAGGTGTCCCTGATCTACTGGCTGAGATTATTGCTAGTAATATGTTTGCCTTTGGGTTCCACGGCCTTGGCCCAGGCCACATAAGGTTGAATGAACTTCTACCTTCCTGAGGTCCCTGTCTGGGGGTCAGAACGCTTCAGCTGCCTGACCCCTTCCTTACCCAGGGAGCACCCACGTCACCAGACCTCAGTCTGGTGCTTCTCACCCAGACACAGCACAACCACCCCCTAATTGGCACCTGACTCCAGCTCCCTGCTCACCCATCCTCCACTTCCCACCCCACCCCACCCCCGGAAGTGACTTCAGACTCAGCCCACCCTCCTTCTGTGTCATCTTCCTAGCCGCTGCTAACACTGGGGGTCCCTCCGTATGTCCTACTGTCTAACCCTGGTCCCTGGCGCAGTTGACTTTTCAAACTGGGAGAGTGATCTTTGTCCATCTGGGTCCCACTGAAGCTTGGTTAGAGATAAGCATGCAGATGGAATGGATGAAAGCGGGGATAGGAGCCAGATGCCAACTGCAGGGCTGGACAGGCAGGGCCAGAGGCAGCTAAGGAAGTGTGTGCGTGCGTGTGTCCCCTGTGGCACTCTACTCAGGCTGAACTGCACTTCCTAGCTTATCAGGAGAGCGCGGAGTCTAACTGGAATTCTCTGGTCAGCTTCCGCCCTCTGGCGGGCAGGGAGAGCAACCCAGCTCCTCACTTCCACTTGTTGTCTGTGCTGCCACCTGGTGGCCTCTCGGTGACAGCTTTTACTTTTCACCCCTGGGCTCGAGGGTTTGAAAAATTTGGAGTCAAACGAACCTTAGTGGACCGAATCCTAGTAATCTTCCCATTGTACTTATAAAACATATATCCAAGAGATAAACAGCAAGGGCCACTGGTATACACCCACTAAGCTTCAGTCGCCATCAGAGCATCACTTCCAGTGGCCTATGACTCCCTCCTGGGGGCAGGTGTACGATTTGGAAACACTGCTTAATAACCCCGTCCCATTCTTGCCCGTATAGGGCAGCCAATTAAGTAAGTTCTCACAGCATCTGCTTTGCGCTCCAGCACTGCGCTGACAGCATCCACACTGTATGAAACAGAACCGGCCCTCACTCTCACACAGCATACAGGTTCCGGCCTGAGACAGACCTTATCAAACAGTCCTGAAAACTGAGTGTGGTGGTGCTCGCCAGCAATCTCCACACTTGGGAGTACATCTGACAGCAATGAGGAACCAGGAAGGTGCAGCAGGTACCAGTTTGACACCGGAGCCTTTGTTTCAAAAGAATTCCCAGTGCTACCTGGAGAATGAGTCAGAGTAGGTACAAGTGACTTCAAGGTTACTATGGGACCCAGGAAGTTGACGAAGAAAGTGGTCAGAAAGAAGTCACTCACATCACATCAAATACACTCAGGAGTCAATACACATAGAGAAAGCAAGAAGACATGATGGTGGCATATCTTAGATGTCCATCTTATCTAGGTCATGGGCAGTGGTCACTTCCTGAAATGACGTCTTATGTTTGGTGGGTATTGGGGTCTAGCCCAAACCTCTGTGAACCTCCATTTGATAAACTGTCACAAAGGGAACTGGCAGGCTCTGCTGGGCAGGTTTGGCACCTGGGCTCCATTCCCACAATCACAGAGGGTAGCAGGAAGGGGGCTTATTGAGATAGGTCTCATGGAATCAGGCTGTTTCCTGTGGCAGAAGGCATTCACAACCTAGGGACATTTCACACTGGAACACCTGAGAAAGAGTGCAGAGGTCAGGTCTGCAGCAGCAAGACACAAGGCCTCAGGGCTCAATTCTGCTAGAACTAACGGAACCAGGAAACTGCCTCTATATCTGTTCCCCATAGAAGAGATGAACAGACAGATACTTTAATCTGGGCCTCTGAGAAACAGGAAGACAACCCAGTGGCCCTTCTTTGACTTCTGGTCCACAGGCCTGGGAAGTAACAAATTCATCCAACTTTAACCTCTTAGAAATGTCTAGAAAGGTAGGTTGTGAACAGGGCATTCAGGCGGAGTGCTTTGGAGAGAGGAAGTAGCCGCTGTGTTCTTTGCTTCAAGGGCCTCAAGGCAGGAAAACACAGCAGTCCCCTGTGATGGCTATTTTGATTTTCCTGATATCAGCTCTGGAAGTTGACCTTGATCCAAAAATACTTCAGGGAAAATGCTCTAGGAATTGTCAGCATCTTAAAAATGTTCACTGAAGTATGTTGTTATGATTTTCTCTTTTATCACTTGTTATTGTTTTTAGTGTCTCACTGTGCCTGATTCTTAAATTAAGCTTTATCATAGGTATATATTTGGAGCAAAGAGCATTATATGTATGTATGTATGCATGTATGTATATACATATACATATATATACATACATAACACACATAACACATATCTACATCTACATCTACATCTACATCTACATCTACATCTACATATACATATACATATACATATACATATACATATACATATACACACATGTATTTGTTAGCATTTCCTCTAGGAATGGTTCACATATAAAAGGACCCTTCTTATTTCTTCTTCTTCTTCTTCTTCTTCTTCTTCTTCTTCTTCTTCTTCTTCTTCTTCTTCTTCTTCTTCTTCTTCTTCTTCTTCTTCTTCCTCCTTCTCCTCATCCTCTTCTCCCTCTCCCTCTCTCTCTCCTTCTCCCTGTTCCTGCCAGCCTCTTCTCTTTTTTTCTCTCTCCTCTCTTTTTGTCCTTCTCTGTCCCCTTTCTTTCTGTACATCTACTCCCTTTGCCCTTCCCCAGACCCTCCTTTCCATGTCCCAAATAAATTTCATTTTATACTAGAGCTGTCCTATGGCTGATATGGGGTGGGGGAGGGTGCCTCAGCATGGGCCTGCTAAGGCACCCCCTCTAGCCACATCATGCCATCACATTACAAAACATATCACACACACACACACACACACAGCACTCTCAGTCTTCATTACCCACTTGGATTCCTAGACTATATCTGCATGGACCATTGGGGGACCCTATATTTCAGTGGTTCTCAACTTTCCTAATGCAGATCCTCATGTCATGGTCACCCCCAACCATAAAATTATTTTCGTTTCTCCTTCATAATTGTAATTTTGTAACTGATGCACAGAATATCCGATATGGGACCCCTGTGGGGGTCTCTACCCACAGGTTGAGAACAACTGCTACAGAGGCTCCTAGGATGTTCCTAGGATCTGCTAGGTCACTAACGCCAGTGACTCAAGGCTTCAGTCAAGGGGATGGCTGTAGCTGAGAGTCTATGGGGTTGTCTGCACGAAAACACAACATTTACCTCAAAGGAGATGAGAAATCGTTTATTATAGAGCCAACCATGAGTGACGAAAGCCAGAGAACATAGATTTAAGCCACTCCAAATTCCATGATCCAAGATGGTGACAGTCTGATGAAGTTTTTATAGTGATGAAGAAAGTCATAAGTCGGGCAGGTGCTTTCTAAATACATTGCAACAGTCCCCAATTCCTGACATCCCGATTTACATGGCTTCAGTTTCCTGAAATTGACCTTGGTCCAAAACTACTGCAAAGAAAATCCCAGAAACAAACAGTAAGTTTTAAATAAGTTTCTTTTCAGTATGTTGTAATTAACACAGAATGTATGGTGCCATCTTGAAATGAGGAAGATCATTTATTCTGGGGATATTTTGAGTAACCACGGCTTAAGTTACTCCAAATTCCATGTTCTAATGTGGAAGCAGTTTCATGAAGTTTTTATAATTTTACAGTGCTGGGGGAGACATAAATCAAGGCAAGTTTAACATACACTGGCTCACCTGGAAGACAGATCCAAGAGTATCTCTCGAGTTCAGGGCTAGCCTGGTTCTCAGAATGAGTTCCAGGATAGCCACAACTACACAGATAAACTTTGTCTTGTGAAACCGTAGGTAAACAAAGAAAAAAACCCTGGGTATCATTTCTAACTACATCTAAGAACCTCAAGAATGCCCTAGTCTTAAAGACACACCTATTCCTTCCAAGGGAGAAGCAGTCTACCCAGCCCCGAATAGATGACCTTGCATTGATGCTACAACCCCTGCGTTCCCCATGCTTACAGAAGGCCAGACGACAGCTGCCTCCCTCGCCTTCATAAACAAAGAGAGCTCGTTCCTCATCCATCCCTGACAGACAGTGTAGGTGTGGATTTTCTCAAGCGAGTTCTCCTTGTGCCCTCGGGAGGAGAACTGGAGAGCCAGGGGTGGTTCTTTGCCTTCTTCTTTGCTCTCCATTTCCTTTATGTATATGGGTGTTTTGCCTGCCTGTCTGTCCGTGCACACAAGTGCCCATGAAGGCCAGAAGAGGGCATCAGATCCTTAGACCAGAGCTGCTGTAGGAATCAAACCCAGATCTGGAAGAGTAGCCAGTGCTTTTAACTGTGGAGCCATCGACTATCTTACCTTGTGTGTATGGTGAAGATAAGATGGATCATTTGAGTGTGAAAATCTAGCAACTACAAGCAACTTTCCTATGCTGCAAGAAACCACAAACACCACCTGCACTCAACCGTCCCACCTCCCCGGAGCTGACTAGAGGCTCAGAAGGAAGTTGGCACCTTTGCTTGGCTTCTCAAGTCCAGATGCAACCTGAGGCTAGACCATTAGCTATGCCTGCTGGGCTTTGCCTTTGAAAGGGTGACCCAGGAAAGACTTATTATCAGGGAGTGTTGCAGCCGGGGCCAGGTCTTCCACTGCATTGCCACAAATGTCCTGGTGGTGATGTCTGAGGATCTGCCTAGCCCCAGTCAAAGCACACAGCACAGGAAACTTCAGCTTCCTGGCTGCCTCAAGACATCCATGAGTCTGGAATCGTCCCTATACCCTGCTAGTGAATTCCTGTCCTGAGGTATGAGGTGGTGGCAGGAGCTGACAAACCAGCAGAATTTAACATACTATTGAATGCTTTTGATTAGACCCCAAACTAACTCCTCTAAACAGCGTCCCCTCCTCCCCCATGCTTTCCTCTCTCCTTCTTCTCTCCACTCCAGGAAGTGAAGATAAACAATCTTGATAACTTTGGGCATGTCCTTGCCTCTGGCCAGCAACATTGCCGCCACGAGTCTCCCGTGGTATCTGACAGTAGATGGCTATTTTCCTGATTCTCAAATCAAACCGTTTATGTCCTTGAGATATCAGGATCTCTGCTGACTAAGAGGAACTGAAGGCCACAGGAGACTGAACAAAATTCAAAAGAGTCCATTACTCAAAGCCAGTCGGGGTGTCAAGTCCTCTCTCTACCTCATGCTGTGCACTCCACCCGGGGTGACTGGCTTGGGAGGGGCAGTGTCGCAGATTTTCTGTTCCTCTACCATGGTACAGTGGTCCTCAACATCCCTGCTGCTGCAATCCTTTAATACAGTTCCTCATGTTGTGGTGACCCCCCCTCCCCCAACCATAAAATTATTTTTGTTGCTACTTCATAACTGTAAGTTTGGCTACTGCTATGAATGGTGATATAAAATTTGTGTTTTCCAATGGTCTTAGGCGACCCCTGTGAAAGGACTGTTCGACCTCCAGGTTGAGAACTGCTTGCCTAGTGGGCTTTGACCACCTACTAGTCCATCATCCCTGGAATGCACTCACCTGCAACTCCAGAACCAAGATGTCCGTCCCTTCTCTGAGCCATTTGTGTGCTGTGCTGACGATGCAGATGCTGTGCCAAGCCCTTCAATGCCAGATGAGAGAGTGAGTAAAAGGTTTAGTGAGGACTTCTCAAAAGACAAAGAAAAGCAACTAGCCTACTCTGGGTTGCACAGCAAGGCCACAGTTGGTAGGGATTTGTGTAGCTTATTGCCACTGACAAGTGTGGGAAAATGTGGTTGCCAATAGTATTGGACACAGAGCCTTCAAGAGGAATTCATGTCTTTGCCACGTTGGCCTGTTCTTGGAAGAATGAGTAAGTTTCCAGAAACACGTGGGTCAGTTCTTTGTCTTTTCCTCTTCAGCCCACACCACCCACAACTCTCGTGTCCTCCCCTCCATGTGATTCCACCAGATTATTATTACATGAGCCCCTCACCAGGGACAACCATCAGGTCTTGGAATCCCCTGTCTCCGGAATATGAGTTAAATAAACCTCTCTTGCTGTAAATTACCCAGTCTAAGCATTCTATTACAGTCACAGAAAATGAACTAAGACAGGAGTTGAGTTGGAGTTTGAATCCAAGCCTGTCTGAACCCAGAGTACCATGTGTTAGCACAAGCCTGTCCCTAAAGGACCTAGCGGCTTATGTCACCCTCCATTGATAGGTACAACAGATGTGCATAAAAGGCCCCCAACCGGGGCTGGAGAGATGGCTCAGCGGTTAAGAGAACTGACTACTCTTCCTAAGGTCCTGAGTTCAAATCCCAGCAACCACATGGTGGCTCACAACCATCCATAATGAGATCTGACGCCCTCTTCTGGTGTGTCTAAAGACAGCAATAAATAAATCTTTACCAAAAAAAAAGGCCCCCAACCATCCTAGATCTCTTTTCTCTCTCTCTCTTCCTCCCTCCCTCCCTCCCTCCCCCCTTCTGTCTGTCTGCCTCTGTCTCCCCCATGTCCTCATTTCCAGACAGCCTTTTGTTCTCCCACCCCACTCAAATAAACTTCTTACACTAGGTACATTGAATGGGGTAATTTCTCAGCCACACACCTCGGCATAAACCCACCAAAGGTGCCCCTGCCTCTCCATGCTTTATCCTAACACCATGCACCATTCATATTTATGCCCTCCCTATAACCGTGTACATGATGATCACCATCAACACAATCACCACTTTCATCAAATCGCTCTACACTGTGATCACTGTCATCACCCACCCTGTCAACCACTAATGACCAGCAGCCACCTTAAGAAAGGGCCACCATTACCTAGCCATCACCACCTCCTCTACCACCACTAGAACCAGAGCCACTGCCATTTCCCACAGCAGCAGCATCACTGTGATCAGCGACAACTCCAATACCATCACTACCATAGCTACCACCACCCGATACCATCATCAACACCATCCAGCATAGCTGCATCTCTGGGTTTGTTTGAGGTGGGTTTGTCCTCTCGGGCTTTCTGGACTCTGCCAGACACTAGCTTAGAGCGGACAGGGTGAAGTCTAGAATGGGTGGGATCGAAATCTGCCTCTTCCCTCTGGTGAGCGTGTGTGTGTGTGTGTGTGTGTGTGTGTGTGTGTGTGTGTGTGTGTGCGCGCGCGCGCGCACGCATGTATGCATAAGTAATGGACCACCATTACCTAGCCATCACCAACTCCTCTACCACCACCAGAAACAGAGCCACTGCCATTTCCCACAGCAGCAGCCGCACTGTAATCAGTGACAGGCTTCAGAAAGGGCTGCCTTGGGTGGAAGACTTGCCACATCTGTGCACACACAGATGCCCCTGCAAGACAGGCCAGGAGTGGTGAAATAGGGTCTGGAATGAACATGGTGGTCCTGGGCCTTCTGCTTTCTCCATCTCAGGGTGTTCAGATGCTGCTGCACACCAGGCTGGAAGGGAATGGGCAGGATCCCAGTCAGGCTTTATGGGGTAGGGGGGGCTTCTCCAAGAATCTTAGTGTTACAGCTCTTTTAGGTGACGATTTTCTCTAAGGATCTTCTCCAAGGCTCTTCAATGAAACAGCTCTCTGAGACAATCTTAGCCGGTGCATATTTCTTTAGAAACAGCTATTTGAGATGATTTTAACCTGTGTATATTTCTTTATTCGGGGTGGGTTTGAACGCATGTGCTTTATTTGGGGATGAACCAAGGGTTATATATTTTGAAGGAAGGGGGTAAGACTCTCCAGGGTGGGCAAAGGGTCTTGGTTGAAGGCTAAGGCTACTGAGAAGCCTCATTGCATGGCGGAGACTTCCAGGTGACTGACTACCTGTGACCATCTGGTTGCAGGTCACTGGATTATTATTACAAGGCAGTCACAAAGCAGGGAGGGGGTTAACCCCACTCCTGCCAGTCTCAGGATGAGATCCTAATCCCGGTTTTTGAGATTTCCAGAGTTTGGACATGCTCCGCCTTGCCAGTTCCACTCCTATTCTTCTGGTGGTGTGGTCCACATGCCCCACAGTAACTATAGCCAGGGTTACCCCACCCACCACCACTCCATCATCAGCACACCCATCACCACCTCCTGGAATGCCACTACCAGCTTCTCCCCGGAGTTCCTAGCTGTCCACCACCATCTCAGTTACCCCAACTAATACAATTACCACCACAATTACCACCACCACTTCCGTTCTGGCACAGTCACTGTCGCTGTGTCACCAAATGCATTCCAGTAGCTTTAGAATACAGATAGGGAGTTCCTTCCCCTCTGGAGATGTCTATTTCACCCCTAAACAACAGCGCCCACACTCCTTCCACTGCACATCCTCCTCTGGTGGCTACTCCTATGATGCTGTGTTTGAGAGAGCCACAGAGCCCACGGGGAGCATGGCTGAGGTAATAAACCGTTTCTGTGAGGAGCATATCAAACACCTGGAAACATCAGGCTCAGAACAAATAATGAGGCAAGGCGGATCCTCTCCTCACCTGAATGATCTTCCATTATGAGCTCCGAGGTCAGAGTGACCTAAGTTTCAACCTGCCTTTGCCTCTACATAGCTACATAACTGAGTCAGCCCCTGTGGTGGCTAATCCAGTTGTCAGCTTGACTATATCTGGAATGAATCACAATCTAGAAATGGAGGGCACACCTGTGATCTGGATATTGAGGCATAGTGGTTATGAAAAGTTTAGACCCAGGCAAGGTGGCACACCTTCTAATCCCAGGAGGCAGAGCCAAGCAGATCTTTGAGTTCAAGACCAGCCTGGAACAGAGAAAGTTCCAAGTAAAGAAAAGCTCAGGTCCAGGCATGGTGGCACACACCTTTAATCTGCTGGAGGCCCACGTAAGGACAATGGAAGAAGGAAGGCTTCCTTCTTCTTCACCTGCTTGCACTCACTCACCAGCGCATCTGTTGGAACCCACTTCTTCAGGATTCCAGTTTACACAGAAGTCCAGCTGAAACACCCAGACTCGTGGGATTGAGCGACTACTAGATTCTTGGAGGTCCCATTCACAGCTTCCCATTGTTGGGTTAGTTGGACTGCAGACTATAAGTCATTCCAATAATTTCCCTTAATATATAGAGACTGTCTGTAATGTCTAAGACGCTAGAGAAACCTGACTACTATAGCCCCTTACCCCTTCATCTCTGAAATTTGCTGTGAAATTTGTTTCTCACAGGAAAGTCAAGATGGTGAACACTGCTTGGGGCTGATCACAGCTGCAAGACTGAGCATGTACCCTAACCCACAAAGTGCTTAGAACATCTGGCCTCTCAGGGCCCTGTCCTCACCACAACATGGGGCAAATCCCTGACCAGCATAATAGAGTGACCAGGGCCCCAGGAAGGAGTGGCTACCTTAGCCGACAGCTGAAGTGTGGACAGGAGCTGCTGGTCACAGGGGCTTTGTAGAGAAAATGCAAATGGGTCTCACTATGAAGAACAGGCAAAGATTCCCTGACTGACATGGATGGAGAGAAAAGGTAAATTAGTTCACTCTCTGCTACCCTTTGATTCCAACTAGGATATGACTCATGCTTGCTTGCAGGGTACCTAGCCCAGAGCTGAGTCTCCAGAACCCTAGGTGAATGGACACGTGGAAAGTGGTGTTACTCAGGTGTGGTCTTGCTGCCGCACTGCACTGTGAATCGCTGAGAGTGGGAACACAGCATCAGTGTCTACATCCTCAACACTCTGCCAGTGAGCAGCACATAGGAAGAAAGGATGTTTGCAGGCAGCACAGTGCTTTGACAGCACAGAAGCAGAGGAGGTTTGGGGGTCCTTGTTGCATTCTGGAAGGACTAGAGAACCTGGATGGGAGGCTGAATTAGCCACAAGGCCACTCACTCACTGAGAGCCCCCTAGAGACCTCTGCTTGCCGCAGACAGGACTCAGTCGGTCCCTCCACCCTTGGGGAACCAGGGTTTTGGTATTCAGGTGAGCAAGGAGTCAGCAAAAATTGACAAACAGACACTGACACACAGAGAGTGTTGTATCTGAATGTAACTTCTCAAAGCAAGCATCAGACTTACAAAGAAGTTAGGTGACACATCAGCCAAGGTACATTGAAGTTATCTGACACAAAACAAACAAATGCATACATAAAGACTGACAGGAACCAGGCAACATTTACAGTTGAGATAAGATCAGCCCTATCTAAAGTCAGCCATTGACCAGGAGCCAGGTAAGGATTTAACACCCTAATCACAACTTATGCTATTCCTCTGAGCCTTGTGAAAGCTTGTACCAGGAGGTTCTGCTCTTGCTGACCTTTTCATGAATAATGCAATGCTGTAGTTCCTCCTTAAACCACAACCCTCCTTCTTCCTAGGCCATTGTAAATTCTTGCATATGGGAGTAACTTGACTGCTCTTTTTAAGTGTCTGTAGGGAATCTCCATTTGTCAGAAGAACTCACCAACTTTCTTCTAATATGCAATGTAGTCTGCCATACCTGACTAGAATGAGAATTCTGAGTTTACTATTTAGAATTAGCCCTGAGATTACTAGCTCCTATCCAGCAAACTGTGAGATGCCCGATTACTGTCAACATTGGGGCATTTCCTCTAAATGAGTAACATTCTTACGAAATTCCAAGCCCAGGGTCAACTCCAGGACTGCCTAGGACATTGGTGAAGGCCAGGAAGCAAAGTTCAATCTAATTTATGTATTTGACAAATCATTTATTGGCGGCACCTATAATAAAACAATACTGAAAGAAAGCACACAGATCCATTCACCGACTAACGCAAGAACAAGTTTGGAGTATTCATGCTACAGGATGCCAAGACTCTAGGAGACTAAGTTTCCATGAAACTTTTTGCCTTAGGACTGGGTCCAAGCTTTTGGACCTGCCACACAATCTTCACTGGAGTGGGTGTGGCATCTGCTGACACTGGATATTGACTGGTTAGTGTGGCCAGTGCTGTCTCGGGGAACCTAATGGAGCCACTTGCAGTCAGTGCCATGACCATCCCCATAGCAGGTCTGCCACTCAGATCCTCCTACCTTGTCCTCTAGCGGTCCCTTGGAGTCTAGTCAACTCTTACGATGTTAACCTGTAGCTTTCAGGAAAGCTGTGAAGATAGGATCTGGCCTTGTTGAGTTTTGGTTGTGGCATTGCCCTTGAACTTTGGGGTTCCCCCAATATGAAAGAAGTGCAGTACAGGAGGCAATGTCAAAAAACAAAACAAAACAAAATGAGAGGAGACCCATCTGCTTTCTCTAACACACTCCTCCCATCTAATAAGCCACTCCCCTAAGAAGCCAGACAGGAGTTTCCACTCAGAAATGAAACGTGGGGACCACTACTCTTCAAGCCAGCATGAACCCTCCTTGGGGTTCCTGGGTATTAAGTGACCAATGGGATATCAAGAGAGATAAACCATGCAACTGCAATTGTTCCATTCAGCTCTCACCACAAACCTGCGGAGACCAAGATGATCCAGTTTGGGGTATACATCTGCTCTAGGTTAGATCAAGGCCACACAAATAGCAAGTGGAAGAACAAGATTTGGACCCAGAACCATATGCCTATTCCCAACAGCTGAATTCATTCTGGGGTCAGAGCTGAGATTTGAGGGTGTGAATGGGGGCAGCAGTGAGGTTTTAGGATGGGCAGGAAAGGAGAAAAACAGGAGGCTGTTTGAGCACCTAGGTGTCCTCCAGCTCCAGGTCCTGGTTATCGGTCTTATTTGTCCCTTAGTAACTTCTGAACAGCTGCCGTCAAAGCCTGCTTTATTTTTCTTTAGTTATTATTTTTTTAATGTGTATGGATGTTTTGCCTGCATGTATGTTTATGTACCATATATATGACTGTGTCCTTGGAAGCCAGAAGAGACCATCAGATCCCATGGGACTGACTGGAATGGTAGTCACCAAGTGGATATTGAGAATTGAGTTCTTTCTAGAAGAGCTATAAGTGCTCCTGACCACTGAGCCTTCTCCCCAGTCTCCTAAAGCCCTGTTGTAATCAATCTTTGTCACCCAGCCTGAGGCTCAGCACCTCATCAGATTCAAGCTGAAACTGAGTATCTGAGAGCAAAATCCTCACTTCTTCAGCTCTGTCTCCCAGCACACGGTCTGGGCCACAGGACCTGGGGTTTACGCCTTGATTGACTCGCACCTTACCAACTATTTTGAAAGTCCCCCTTCTCAGAGAAGCCTTCAGCCTCAACTCCCCCCTTATCTCTACTTCATCAAAAACTGCCTTCCCCTTTTTCTCATGTCCACAGATAATTTAATGTCCCTAGGTCACCACGTACCTCTTGTTCTTCTCTGGAGCCTGACTAGAACATCAATTTAATGTCCTTTTAACATGTTGTGCTCTGGCGGCCATCCAAAGTAGTTTCCCACTGGCTTTGCCCAATTACTCTGAGTTCTAACAGCATGGAGTTGTTGTGGAACCACCTTCCAGCCAACGAAGTGAAGTGACTTGCCTTAGATGTGAGAGGATCAAGGCTAGAGGCAAGTCCTTTTGGCTCCAAAGCCTGTTCTTTTCATTCCTTGCCACCTCTAAGAAGCTAAAAGTATGTGTTCCATTCAAACAGCAAATATTTAATAATAAGGCCATTTTGTAGCCTAGCATGAAGGGTAATGTTTATGATGGTTTTATGCATTCTGTACACACACACACACACACACACACACACACACACACACACACACCACTACAATGCACTAAGCTCTTACTAATGGATTTTAGACTTGTCCCAGTGACCACTGGCTGCCCTCTGGTAATTCAGAGCTAAAGTAGATATTATTTTTATTGGTAAATTAGCATATCATAGAGTATATTAGTCAAGGTCCAGTTATATTAACGGAATTTGAGAAAGAGAAATGTAAGTTGAATTGACATTGTCAACTCAGTAATTGAAAGGTCATGAAGAAGACAATGAAACAGAACCTTCACTTCAGAGATCCGCAAGGTACAAGAAGAGACAGAAGTCACTAAAAGCAAGCTCAGAGGAGAGCACTCATGGCATGGCAGCCAGCCCTTGACAAGGGAGCTAAGTACCTGGTACTGGCACCACTGCGGCTGGAGGAAGTTTTGGAAGCCTGAACCCAGCTGCTGCCAGCAAGTTAATGCTTCACTGAGAATGCTGGGTGATGCTCCCAGGGGGAGGAGACCACACAGAAGTCCTCAGGAAGTGAACAGTAAGGAGCAAGTGTTTCATCCCTCATCAAGCTGACTGATGAGTAGTCCCTCCCCAACCCCCACCCCCTCTTCTCTCTCATGCCTCTGTCCATCTTGAGCATGTGTAACATTTAATGTGGAGCCTGTGAGCAAAGCAGAAAAATGTGGCTTGCACAGTCCCAGCCTATGATGCTCTGTTCAAGCTGCTATAATGAAAACACTTTGCAGTGGTAACATATATCTCCTTCCCATGATTCTGGAGGCTAGGAAGTCCAAGATCGGGGTACCAGCAGATAGATCTGCCTGCTCCCTGGCTTGCAAATGACTACCTTCGAATTGCCTTATCAAATGGGAGAGAGGGTGAGGACTGGCTGATGAGGAGAAGGAGGAAGAGGGAGAAGAGGAGGAAGAAAAAAGAAGAGGAGAGAAAACTGTATTGCATTGCTTGAAGAAGTGCTAATTTCATGCATCTAACACAGTTGCCACCTAAAGCCCTCACCTCCGGATACATCCTACTGGGGCTCAGGCTTCAGCACAGGAATTTGGTGATGGTGGAGTGGAGGCAGTCACAATATTCAGTTCACAGAACCCATGGTGGAGGTAGAGTTTGGGTAGACCATTACTGATGGTGGGGGGTACGTTTGAGTCTGCAGAGTTGAAGGTTTCCAGAGGACTCCAGGTGCAAATGTTCTACAGGCTTTGCCATGTATTGCACTGGAGAATATATTTGTATGTGTGTGCCAGATTGTCCCACATTCAATAGATGCCTTAGTCTCTTAGATTATTCTAACAAAACACAAGAGGCAAGCTAACTTTGTAAAACACAGAGGCTTATTGCACTCTCTATTTTGAGATCAAAGGCTGTAGTGGATTGAATAAGAATGCCCTTCACAGGCTCATATGTTTGAATGCTTAGTTACCTGGGAGTAGAACTCTTTGAAAGGATTATAAGGATTAGGAGGTGTGGCCTTGTTGGAGAAAGTGTGTCACTGGGGGTGGGCTTTAATGTTTCATAAGTCCATGCCAGGTTTTCTCTCTCTCTCTCTCTCTCTCTCTCTCTCTCTCTCTCTCTCTCTCTCTCTCTCTCTCCCTCTCTCTCTCTCTCCCTCTCTCCTTTCAGATCAGGATGTAGCTCTCAGCTACTGCTCCAGTACCATGCCCCCTTCCATGATGATAAAGAACTGCGCCTCTGAAACTGTAAGGAAGCCCCAATTACATACTTTCCTTTACAAGAGTTTCCATAGTCATAGTCTTTTCAGAGCAATAAACAGTGACTAAGACAAAAGATAAGACTGATGGCAGCTTCAGTGGCTCAGCCTCCAGTGATGGTGATTTCATAACAATGAAGTGTGATGAAAGAAAAACATCACACGAATGAATTAGAGGGTGGTGTCTCTTATAATTAACTCTTGGCCAACTTTTCTTAGCAGTACTGGGATTGAATGTAGGGCCTTACACACATAAGGTAAACATTCAACCACTGAACTACAGTCCCAACCCATACCTCACTCTTAAGAAAAAATCAGGGGTCCCAAGAAGCTATCTTAATCCCTTCTTAGGCTGGCACTCAATAGCCTGAGGATCTTCTCTGGAAGGTCTCATTTCCTCCCACATGACCACACTGAAGACCCTGGTTCTAACATGTGAACTCTCAAGGAACATACTAAGTCACAGCAGTGCACACATAGAGTCACATTTTTGTTTTCCAGATTCACTGTTCAAGCCTCAGCCTGTTCTTCCTTACATAAACTCAGACATCTCTCTCTTAAGACATCTGCATTCTTTCCAAGTATCCCAACACCACTCTGAGGGCTCCAAAAAGAGTCTGAGAAGCCCTCAGTTAACCATTGCAAGTATTTATCACCATCAGGAATGGGAAATTGTCTCGCTGTTCAACACCTTTCTTACTGTCATTTGAAAGTGTCAACTTCCTTCAATTCCTAAGCCAAATAGCCAGTCAGGGTAACTTAAGCCCCTAGGAGTATTCACTTACCTAAGAGTTGTCTAGAACCTATCCTACCTTCCCAACCCTATGTGGGTACTCACTCTCCATACAACTGTCACACATCCTGCATGTTCATGGCCAGAATGGTATCCCTGTCAGGAGCCCAGGCCTGGCCACCATGACATCTCCTGCACTTCCTCTCGTGCATGTCATCTGCTTAGATTCTCCTAATGAATTCAGGCTCTGCCAATTCTCCTACTCAACCAGGAAATTATGCCAACTTGCAAGATGCCTACTATTCTTTACCCTCTATGTCATAGAAATCTCTCTCCCAGGTGACAGTCTAGTGCAGAGATGGGAAGACATTGAGGGGACCGTTCTGTGCATCAGCCATAGCCTCCTATGTGCCAGAGTAGCACACAGACATTATTTCTCCATGCTCGGCCCTGGCTTCAATCAGCCCAGCAGAAGTTGATTCCTGGGGTCACCGGGGGTCCAGCTAGGAAGCCACTGCCATTTTTGAGATCCCTGGAGTGGACTCCCTGATTGTAGAGAGGCCAACCAGCTAAGCAAGTTGGAAGAGCAGAGAAGCAGCTGTACACCATGAAGGACCCCACCTTCATTCCTGTGGGAGAAGCAACGCAGCCGGGAAGGACCTTCATTTCACTCGTATCTGCCACTGTCTGGGTAATGTCCTAGTACAGAGCTAAGCCTGGATGACATTTCCCATGACTGTGGCTACTGATGGTCCTAGCCTACCTGCCCATGAGTGAGAGCCAAAATCACACACACACACACACAGACACACACACACACACACACACACACACACACTCCCCAAAACAAAATGAAAATACCACCTTTTAGTATGGGAAAGGCACTCTGGGATCACAAAGATCATAGAGTTGGTTTACTCAAGGTCCTAGAGGCTTAGAGAGGGGACTGTGTAGCAACGGCTCCTAGAGGAGCTGGGATTCTTTAGTTAATGGCCTTTGCTCCCCTCAGATAAGATCCTCTAGCCTTAGGGTCAGAAGCAGCTCTGGTTGAGACCTGTCCCTCTCAGAATGCAATGCTAACAGCAGAGCTCCACGCAAGAGCACAACACTGAAGTCTGCACCAAGGCCACTTGTCTGCCAGTGGGGCAAGGAGGGGTCCTGCAGCAGTAAGGCTAGGCATGGGGGTGGAGCAGGGCAGGGTGAGAGACTCTGAGAGGCTCAGACATGGTGAAGGAGGCCACAGATCACAGAGCAGAGACAGTGGGATTCAGAGAAGAAAGCTTCCAGGTAGGAAGTCTCTAAAAGTCATTAGGTGTGACTGCTCTAAAGTCACAAGTGTTATGAAACTGGCGGTTGGGAGAGAGCCCAGTAAGGAAGCAGTTGGTAGAGGAGTGGAGATGTGGGGACAATGGGTTTAAGCAAAGTCCCCTCAGAGCCCATCTAGAGAGACAGAGTGCAGGGACAGGGGCAGAGTGGAGCAAGAGGCAGGCTTTGCTACAGCAGGGGAGCTTCGGAAAATAGGGTTCTAACTTTGTGCTGTGTCTTCCTCGAGGTCCACTTGCCCCGTAGAGAAGGGGAAAGCAAACAGAAACAGGAACTGTAGGCCAGTCCTTTCTGGCAGCAGGATCCACAGGCAGACAGTACAGAGCTTGGGTTTCCTTTAAAGAATCTCCCCAGGGATTGCCCTGTGTGTAAAGCCATTTATCAAGTGAACTTCAATGGTCTAATTAAGATGCCTGTCCACACAGCATTCCTGAAACCTGTTATCTTGACAACTAGCTCAGCAGTGTGGCTGAGCCAAGGAGGCCAGGGCTCAGCACTGGCTAAGGTACTAAGCCTATCTGATGAAGGTGAGCGATTCAGCTTACTGTGGGCAGAGACGTGCACTCGAATGGAGAGGGTAGGAGTTGCACGATTCTGTAACTAAAGTTATTGGACCATACGCTTTGTGTGGGTGAATTTTGTGGTATAAACATTTTGTCTCGATAATTTTTTTAAGGTCTGGAGAGATGGCTCAGCAGCTAAGAACACTCGTTCCTCTGGCCAAGGACAGGGTTGGGTTCCTAGCACCCATATGGTGACTCACAATCAGCTATAACTCCAGGTCTAGAGACTCCAACTCTGTCTTCTGGCCTCCACAGGCCTGGTACACAATGATGAACAAACAGACAAAACACCCACACAAATAAAATTTTTTAACCTAAAAAAAAAAGATTGACAAGAAATTTCTTTTTTTTTATTGAAAAGTTTTTCCATACAATGCATGTTGGTCACGCTCTTCCTTCCCCGACTCCCTCCAACAGCCTCCCACCTCCATGCTCACCCAACACCATGACCTTACTCTCTTTAAAGGCAAACAACAAAGAAGCAAACAAAAAACAAGAAACACACACGAAAAAGAACACAACAAGAACATAAACCAAAAGACCAATAAAACAACAACAACAACAACTGCCCAAACAAAGCAAGATGAGAAAACCTGTGCCCAAGTGTGTACACAGAGCCTCACTTTTCCTTGCCTTACAGACACATGGCCCAGTGAGGCTCAAAAGGAGGGGAGAGTTGAGTAGTAGTGTGGAAAAAGACTTACTAAACTGTTAATACTCAATAGTCTCCAGGTCTGCCTCCACCCAACGTTGGCAGCATAGTTCTGGCTACAAGACCAGGGCCAGACTGGGTTTCATTATTGTAGACCAAAGTTCAAACAGCCTGACTGCCCCAGCCCATGAAACCCACTGTGGACACCAAGTAAATGTTTGTTGGAAGGATGGGAAGAAGGGTGTGGGTGGAAGAGAGATTCATTTTAATAGATCTTTAAGAAAATGTATATGGAAAGGGAGTGAGCAGAGAGCCCTGAGCTAGGAAGTGACAGGGTTCTGTTTCATGTGCCTCTATAAAGTATTGTTCTAAGTGGGGTGAGGGAGCACAATGGCAACTGTGTTAAAGTCATTGGTCTCAAACCATGTCACATGGGAGAGAGGGTATAGGGGGAAGCAGAAAACGTGCTGAGAACCGGGCTCTGAGCAAGGGCCTTGGATGCCTTGGCCTCTTTTTGTCTCCACAGATACCATGCTAAGGACATTTATTTATCTTACTGATGGGAACATTTGGTCTTAAGGGCATGATACATCGATAGGAGGGAGGGAGGGAGGGAGGGAGGGAGGGAGGGAGGGAGGGAGGGAGGGAGACTCAGAATTTGAGTCTATGTCTTTCTAGTGATAAAAGCTAAGCTCTTTTCATAACTTCACGATAAGCCAAGAACTAAAGATGGATTGTGTTGAGGAAGCTCTGTTCACCAAGTCTCCTTAGAAGTGGCAGGGAAAGTAATGGGTATAATTTGATAAGCAACGCAGTTCGGACTAACAAGTCCGGGTTCAGTCTTCTGAACAGTGACTAATGATGTGGCTCTGACTGGGTTGCCGCTTTCTCCAGACCTTAGTTTCCTCCTCCATACAATGGGAATAATAATAGCATCCCTCTCATAAGGCTGCTATGAACACAAGATGAATTAGCGTTTATAAAGCACTTAGTCAAGGGCCCAGTACATAGCAAATACTGCACAGAGACCTGTTTCCACTACTGACTCTACGTGCTCTGCAATTATAGTTATCGTGTAGATTGGGCAGGTACGGGCCCATGCATGCAACATCAAGTCCAGTTACTCCCCTTTTCACCCTGATGCACACCCACCTGCCCCTATCCCGAGGCGATTGCAGTGCCCTCCCTACCTGGCTTCCTATCTCCAATTTCTCACTCTTCTGTAAGATAATGTTTTTCTTACTTACAGTAGTGGGGGGGGGGTGTAGAGAAAGCCCTGGGAGCTAGAGAATAGGAGGAGGTTGGAAGGAGTGGCTTTGGTGATAAAGAGAGCACAGTTGAGCTGTGTGTAAAAACAGGACTGTGCTGAGTCCAGAGTGCACATCTCTCAACAGTGGGAATAAAGTGGGAGGAAGGATTGGGCTGCATTGTATGTAAACCCTAGAAAGCCAAGAGAGAAACTCGGGATGTCATCTGAGGATCATGCTGTAGTAGTGGGTTTTAACAAGATTAGCCTGACCTCAGATGGAGGCTGGCTTGCAAGGGAGAGAAGCAGAGGCAGGGAATAAGTTGCCAGTGTGTTTAAGAGCCCCACAGTCAGACACAAACAGGCTTCCAGTGAAGGTAAAGGAGAGTGTTTACTCTGCTGAAACATGCGTGTGTCTGTAACACGCATACTCCATGATCATGTAACCGCTGAGTATACACAGCAGTAGTGCTAACAGGTCTTTGCCAGGTATTTGCTCTGTACCTGACACTTTTCTAAGTGCTTGCGTTAGTTAGGGCTTCTATTGCTGTGATAAAGAAAGAGCACAACCAAAAGCAACTTGGGGAAGAAAGACTGTGTTTCAGCTTAGAGATCCACATCACAGTCCAGCAGGAAGGGAAGACAGGGCAAGAACTCAAGGCAGGAACCTAGAGGCAGGAACAGAAGCAGAGACCATGGAGGGGCACTGATTACTGGCTGGCTCCTCGTGGCTTTCTCAGCCTGCTTTCTGTAGCATCTGGGACTACCTGTCCAAGAGTGACATTACCTAAAGTGAGCTGAGAATCCCCACATCAATTACCAATCAAGAAAATGTCCCAAGGAGTTACAAAGTGTGGAGTAGAGACTGAAGAAATGACCATCTAGAGACTGCCCCACCTGGGGATCCATCCCATATACAATCACCAAACCCAGACACTGCTGTGGATGCCAGCAAGTGCTTGCTGACAGGAGCCTGATATAGCTCTCTCCTGAGAGGCTCTGCCAGTCCCTGGCAAATAGAGAAGTGGATGCTCACAGCCATCCATTGAACTGAGCACAGGGTCCCTAATGAAGGAGATAGAGAAAGGACCCAAGGAGCTGGAGATGGTTTGCAGCCCCATAGGAGGAACAACAATATGAACTAGCCAGTACCCCCAGAGCTCCCAGGGACTAAACCACCAACCAAAGAGCATACATGGTGGGACTCATGGCTCCAGCTGCATATGCAGCAGAGGATGATCTAGTCGGACATCAATGGGAGGAGAGGCCTTTTGTCCTATGAAGGTTCTATGCCCCAATGTGGGGGAATGCCAGGGCCAAAAAGCAGGAAGAGGGGAGGGGACGGGGAGAGTGTTTTTCAGAGGGAAAACCAGGAAAGGGGATAACATTTGAAATGTAAATAAAGAAAATATCTGGGGTTGGGGATTTAGCTCAGTGGTAGAGGGCTTACCTAGCAAGTGCAAGGCCCTGGGTTCGGTCCTCAGCTCTGAAAAAAGAAAGAAAATATCCAATAAAAAAAAAAGAGCCGGGCGTGGTGGCGCACGCCTTTCATCCTAGCACTTGGGAGGCAGAGGCAGGCGGATTTTTGAGTTCAAGGCCAGCCTGGTCTACAGAGTGAGTTCCAGGACAGCCAGGGCTACACAGAGAAACCCTGTCTCGAAAAACCTAAAAAAGAAAGAAAGAAAGAAAGAAAGAAAGAAAGAAAGAAAGAAAGAAAGAAAGAAAGAAAGAAAGAAAGAAAGAAAGAAAGAGAGAGAAAGAAAATGTCCCACATACATGCATACACATAAATATAACAAAGGCATTTTCTCAATTGGAGCTTCCCCTTGCTCAGGGATTCTTTCTTGTGTCAAGTGACATAAAACTAGCTAACATAGTACTTTATATCAATCTTATGAGAGGGATGCTACTAAAACCCCCATTGTACAGAATAGGAAACTGAGGCCTGGAGAGATTGGCAAACCACTCAGGCTCGTATTTCACATTGTTAGTAATAGCATTGACAGGACTTAACCCGGATTTATTTCACCCAGAGTTCATGTTGTCCTTATGCTGCACACTGCAAATAGCTTCCTGGCTCAGGCTTGCCTACATTAGCCATCTTTTGATAGAAATTTCAGGACAATCTGCTACCATGGAAATAGCAGAAGGCCCTGAGGTGCCACAGCACCGAATGTAGAATCCAGGCTCACTCACAAACGAGGGGATGTTGGATGTGAGCTTATTTTGGGTCTGTAACTCAGAGCTCAGAGATGCATCCTCTAGGCCTGGTGCAAAGAGTTCAAGAGCCCACAGAACATCTCCTCACAGAGTCACTAAGTGGTAGTTAATGACAACGACAATAATATTGTTAACAAGAGGGCAATCAGGGCAGGCTGAGGAGATGGCTAAAGATCAAGCCAGATAAGGAGCAGATATTACCGGCTGTGCTTACTGTGAGAACAGTCTTATGAGTCATCTTCAAATGCACACAGTATTGTCAGGTAGAGGAGACAGACAAGAATCATTCAGTGCAGCTCAGGACAGCAGAACACACAGGCAGGAGCCTCTGGAAGATCCCGGCCACCAGAGAGGACCCATGTTAAAGTGGGTTTCTTTGGGAGGTGGTGAGATGATGCTGTCACTAAAGCTTTCCAGAGGAGGCCTGTGAGATCCATCAGAAGAACGAGGCTGCAGCCATTGTTCTCAAGCTTAGACATGCCAGAGTTACCTATAGGGCTTAAAAGCCTGGCTCTGAGCCCAGAAACTTGGCTTCATCCTTTCGGGGGTGGGGTCAGAGTGTTTGTATCTCTGGCTGGTTCCCAGGTAGTGCTGCTGGGCCCGTAGTTCAAGGCCCGAGAACATTTGCACAGCAGCTCCTAAGTGCAGGGTCATTTGATGAGCCCATACCAATCCCTCCAGAAACTGTAGAGAACTGGAAAGACTATGAGTTATCCCAACTCGTTGTTCCTGGCATTATAATCTCGTTTCTTTAATGAAAAGACAATGGTAAATTTTTTGTTTGCTCGGTTTTGTTCTTTTGGTTTTCCAAGACAGGTTTCTCTGTGTAGCCCTGGCTGTCCTGTAGTCCAGGCTGGTCTTGAACTCAGAGATTTACCTGCCTCTGAAGGCCCCAAGTGCTAGAACAAAAGGCAAGGGCCACTACTGCCCAGTACAGATGGTAGTCTTTTGGCTAATCATCTGTTTCTTAGAGTTTGGGGTGGGGGATGGGTTTTGGTGACTTGGTTAGTTTTGATTTTTTTAATTTTAATTATTTTTTAAAGTCTTACTATGTAGCCTGGCTGGCTTAGAACTCACAAATATCCTCTGCCTCTTCTGTGTTAGGATTAAGTCTTTAGCCACCATGCCCGACACAAAACTTAGTGTATTCACATGTTAAAATAAGTTGGCAATCATACGGTAGTCCATAATTTACAATGAGAGAGAGAGAGAGAGAGAGAGAGAGAGATCTGGGAATCACTGTTAATGTTCTTCTGTGGATGGGCATCTTCAGGGAGCAGCTTCTCTGAGACCGTCTTTTATGTTATTCTATTCCATTCTTTGTAGCACTAGGTTCAGTGCACTACCACTGAGATACACCTCCTGCCCTCAAGTGTCCTTCTAGAAGGTATTACTTGTCCTTTTTGTGGGGACAAGTGCTTACTCTGAACAAGTCAGGCCTTTTATGACTGCTTCTGTATCATTATATATTTGTATTACTGGCTATCAAACCTGCAGCCGCGCCCTCTAAGAGGCTGCTTGCAGAAAGAGGACGCTCTGTCTCTCATCAAAGCAGGCGGCTGCTGTCTTGGTTTGTGGGTAACTATTTGGCTGAATCTACAGTTCAGGCTCAACCCATTATCTATCACTTCTCCTTGTGCAAGTTTCTCCACCCATGCTTGCAGAATGCCAGGCCACCAAGGACATGAAGTCAGTGCTGTCATTATACAAATCCATTTAAGTCAATGGGCTGTGACCCGGGTACTATTCTATTTGTATCAAGAAATGAGGGCAAAGGCTTGGTAAGTGCAGAGATTTGCATATTCTGATAGGAATTGATAATGGCAGCATTGTCCTGACTTAGGACGGGGAAGAACATATTGACGGCAGATGAGTTGCCCGCCCCAGAATAAAGAGTAAGGATTCAAACCAGGAACTCCCAGATTTAGCCATTACTGTAGCTTTGCTAGTGTCTTCCAAAGTGAACTGTTAGAGGTGTAAGGAAAGATAGACAGCTAATACCAAATATACTATTACTATACGGATGCTAGCCTTATTGATGATGTGATTCTGATTTAAGAACCAAGCTGGAAGATGGGCGTGGTAGCACACGCCTTTAATCCCAGCACTTGGAGGCAGAGGCAGGTGAATCTGAATTTGAGGCCAGCCAGGTGAATTTGAGGCCTACATAGTTGGGGCCAGGTTACCCAAGACTATATAAAGAGACTCTGTTAAAAACACACACACATACACACACACACACACACACACACACACACACACACAAAAAAAAAAAAAAACCACCACCACCACCACCACCACCACCACCAACAACAACAACAACAACATCAACAACAAAAAGAGCAAAAACCCAAGCTGGAGGCCAGCTGTGGAAGTCCACACTTGTAATTCTAGCACTCCAGAGGTAAGGAATGAAAGATCACAAGTGCAAGGCCAGAATGGGCTGCATAGTGTATTCAAAGCCAGTCTGGATACATAGCAAATGTGAGACCCTGGACTACAGAATGAGACCCTGTCTCAGAAAAATAAAGGCAAAAACCAAGGTGGGTCCCAATTAATTGCCTTGTGTACACTGGTATTGTGCATAGTGTCTGCACAAATTCCCACCTGAAGGCTGGGCAAGGCAACTCAGCAGGAGAAAAAGAGTCCCAAGAGCCGGCAAGAGAGTCAGAGACACCCCACTCCCACTGTCAGAAGTCCCATAAAATATTAAGCCAGGAGGAGAGTATGGGGGACTTTTGGGATAGCATTTGAAATGTAAATAAAGAAAATACATAATAAAAAATTTTAAAAACATTAAGCCAGCAAACCATAACATATATCCAGAGGACCTAGTATAGACACATGCAGACTCCACAATTGCCACGTCCGTCTCTGTGAGTCTCTGTGAACCCTGCTACGTTGGTCTGTGCCCCTTTGCCTCCCACAATTCCCCCTCCCCTCTTCAGGACCGTTTAGGGGAGGAACCTGATGGACACATCCAATCTGGGCTCGATCTCTGCCTAATGTTCGGCTGTGCTTTCTGCCTCGGCTCCTATCAGATGGCTTCCCATTTTTAAGGATCCATTCCACAATTAGTGGCTCCCGTTTCTTTGAGCCTGTGGTAAAACAGTACATTATAGAAAGAATAAGTATCAGAGCGAAACCATTGACTCATGAGCCAGGAAGGAAGGGGAAAAAAATGAAAACAGGCAAGGCCAGAATCCCACAACGCTCTTTAAGGACATGCCGTCAAAGGCCAAAAGAACTGCCATAAAGCCCCACCTCTCAAAGATTCCAGCACCTCCCGATGGTATCGCCTTGGAGATCAAACCTCTGTTATCAGTCTTTCGGAGACTTCCAACACACAGGCACTGACATCCTGTTTTGAGAGCTGTATTGGATGATATGATCATCTAGGTTCTGGATAGTAATCATTACTGAGTCCACTTTAAGTCCTTCCGCAGCACTGGACCACACTCTGCTTCCTACCGTCACAGTGTGTTTAGTTATGTTACAGGTACAGGAAAAGCATCTATAATTACACCTGTGTTCATGAGCATTCCCCACAGAAACTCCAGCTAGCACGAGATGGTGTTTATTATGAGAGTCATGGTAACAGAGGGTGGGAATGCCCATGACAGACTATCTGCAAGGTGAAGACCGAGGTAAGCTCAGGGTTGAGTCTGAAGGCCTAAGAAGGTGGTTTTGATTCGCAGCAACGGGAAGGGTGTGCTGGCTGCAGAAAAGAGATGAATCTCACCTTTCCTTTGAATTTATATTTGCCCGGGGACCACGGTGTCTGCAATGGTGGCCACCCCATGTGAGGTAAGGGTAAATTTCCCTTCCTTATTGCACTGATTCAAATACCAATCTTCCCAGGAACATTGGTGCCTAATCATGATAACCCTGGTTCTTAGGAGAACGGCAGGTTTCAGGTCAGCCTGAGCTCTATAGAGAGATCAGGCCCAGGGTGTGCTACACACAAAGGGCTGCTTATGCTATGTGTGAGCCAGGCTCTTCCTCATGCACACACCTGGAAATAATGCTTTCCCAGCTTTCTGGATATTCCTTAATCAGGTCAAGTTGACATCAAAAGTTGACTATCACAGGAACTGACCAATAAAACATATTCAATAAATACTAGCACATATGCTGATTGGCATATCACCTACCAAAGTATGATCTGTGGGACAGAAGTCCTGGAGAGTTTGTTTGCACCGTCTCATGAAATGAGATACCATAGTCATATTTTTGGCTTTAAATGAGTGAGTTCATTAAGAATAAAACAAACCAACAAACAGATATTCAAAATAGTGGGCAGAAATCATGGGGAAGCCAGTTAAAGCAGCCTGGGGGAGTTCCCAATAGAGAGAGACCCAGGCAGAGCTGAGTCCCCTTGGGTGAGCCTCCCAAGAACAAATAGCAACCCCCCCCCCAATAATACATCATCAAGTCCGCTCACAGAATCTAGCAGAACACGCCTGGAAAGCTGAGGTAGTCGGAGTTGTGGTTTGAGCTTTCTCTGTGTAGCCGAGCTTCTCAGGACTGAACTCCCAGCCTCTCCTTCCCATTGGGAGATTTTCTTTTAGATCATGGGAGACACAATAGTACCTCTGTTGGAAGAGTCTTGCCTTCCAGCTCTTTTCAAGGACAGAGTTGTCGCTCTCGGGCTGTTCTGATGTTCTCTTCCTTCCCTGTCACAGAGTTGGGAGGCAACCCATCCCAAGACTAGGGATCAAGAAGGACATTTTGAGACACATGTAGTTGATTCTGAAATGCGGGGTACGGGGGCAAGCCTACGTCTAGACCCAGCTTCTCGGTGAGTTCCTGTAGACTGTGTCCGACAACAATGTGCCCACTCTTCACCTCTCCATCAGTGTCAGACACAAAGCAGTCACTGTCTGCATTTTTATGGGATGGGTTGCTACCTTATGTAATTATGAGGAGGTGTGTGTTATTCCAGGCATGTCTAGTGAAGATTGTGTTTGTTCCAAGTTTGGTCATGTTGCCTATGGTTTGGCTTTTCTAGTTGTTCTCCCGTCTCCTCCTCCAATCCATGACTGGTCTCCAGACAGATTGAATACCTCAGTTTGTAGGATGTTGAAGCTGAACAATGTGATGGGTGATCTCAGTGGTCAAAATGATGAGACGTGGGATCAGTTAGAGGTCTCCTGGAGCACGCCTATGAAGGGTTATCCTAACTTAACTGGGGTGGGAAGACTCGCCCATTGTGGGTGGTATCATTCCCAATGCTGGGATGCTGGACAATATATAAAGGAGACCCTAAACCGAGTGCAAGCAGCCACTGCTGAGATTAAAGGTGTGTGTCACCATGCCCAGCCCTGCCTTTCTTTTTCAACCTTCCTAAAACAAACCAAACCAAACAAAAACAAACAAACAAACAAAAATCCCTCTCAAGTGCAGGCCAAAGGGACTTGTACCCAGAGAGCAGAAGATCAGGGAGATGCGACAGTGGTAAATGACAGGCAGTCTGGAGCGCCTGCCTCCATCCTGGCACCTGCATCCCAATCACCAAGTCATTCATACCAGCGTCTTTCCTCCCTCTCTGATGAGGTACTCTTACTCCTTCTGGGTGAAGACACCCTCTGCAGCCCTGTAAACATTAAAGAGGACATCTTGAAGAGCCCCAAACACACTCTCAGTCAGTTGTTCATTTTAAGCCTATTTATAAAGACTTTATATGACAAGCCCCCCTGTCGCTGGTGCTAGTTCTTGCTATACAGGAAAGAAGAGTGTGCCAGCACTGCATGTGTGTACATGCATACGTGTGTGTGCGTGTGTGTGTGTGTGTATACATGCCTCTCTGTGTGTACATGCCTCTGTGTATGCATGTGTACAGGCCTGTATGTGCATTCATACATGCCTCTCACTGTGTGTTACATACATGAGTGTGTCCCCAACCATGCACTCACATGTGGAGGCCAGAGCAGAACCTTAGTGACTTGAGACAGATGCCTCACTGAACCAGACAGTCCCCACTTCTAGTTAGACTGTCTGTCTAGCAAGCTTTTGGGGTCCACCATCTCCTCCCCTGATGCTGCGGTTACAAGAACACGCAGCCATGCCCATGACTGCCAGCAGCTTCCTTAGTCCTCCTCCAGTTGTCCTGGATATACTGTGTCCTCAGCTTCCTTCCCTGTTCTCTGTCATATACAGACGGTAACAGTGGAATTCTCCATTCAGTCCCGAGACAGTTCCATGATGCCAGGACTAGTTCTGCTGGTGATGGTTTAGTAGACCAGTAACAATTTGATAATTAGAGAAAATATTAAATCCCCACCAATGGTTGATGTTACAGTTAAATGAGTACTGACATTGAATAAAGAAAAAGGAGAAGGAGGGCTGGAGAGATGGCTCAGCGGCTAAGAGCACCAACTGCTCTTCTGAAGGTCGTGAGTTCAAATCCCAGCAACCACATGATGGCTCATAACCAGCTGGAGAGTTGGCTCAGCAGATAAGAGCACTGACTGTTCTTCTAGAGGCCCTGAGTTCAAATCCCAGAAACCACATGGTGGCTCATGTAACCATCTGTAATGAGATCAGATGCCCTCTTCTGGTGTGTCTGAAAACAGCTACAGTGTACTCACATATAATAAATACATCTTTGGGGAAAAAAAGGAGGAGGAAGACAAGGGGGAGAAGGAGGGGCCAAAGGAAGAGAAATAATGTGACTGTTGTTCCTACTAAGGTGCTGGGGATGTAGCCCAATGATAGAGTACATGTCTAGCATACACAGAGTCCTATGTTTGATGTCCAGAACAAAAAGAAAAAGAAATGAAAAAAAGAAAGAGAAAAAGAAAGAATGAATGAATGAAATAAAGGGAGGAAGGAAGAAGGAAAGAAAGGTCATTGTTGGAAGTTTAGATTCAGTGAGCTGTGGCAGTCTAGAGTATAATTTAGCAAGCATTCCTGTGTAACTAGTCTTCAATCCAAACTTTAAGAATGCCTACTTTAGGGCTGATGAGATGGCTCAGTGGTCCGACTGCTCTTCTGGAGGTCATGAGTTCAAATTCCAGCAACCACCTGTAATGAGAAATAAACAACCTTTGGCCCGGAATGAGTGGGGCCGGATAAAGAGGGAGAAGGGAAGGGGGGGGGCGGGGAGAATAAAGAATGCTTACTTTAGGGTTGGAGAGATGGTTCAGTGGTTAAGAGCACTGTCTGCTCTTCCAGAAGTCCTGAGTTCAAATCCCACCAACCATATGGTGGCGCCCAACCATCTGTAATGAGATCTGACACCCTCTTCTGTTGTGTCTGAAGTCAGCTACAGTGTACTTATATATAATAAATAAATTTTTAAAAAAAGAATGCTTACTTTATATCTGTTGAGTGGAGCCACAGGAAATGATGACCCACCCAACCAAGGGAGAAGATTCAAATACTGGAAAGATCCAGATGGTGAGAGTCATACTCCAATTTCACTGTTTCTCCAAATAAGACAATAACACAATTTACTTGACCTTTGAGTTTGAACATCTCCATTTCCTTAGAATAAACCTGGCTTAAAGACCAAATGATCTGAGAAACTACTGTATATACATACTAGAAATTCCAGGACTCTGGTGTTTATTAAACTCTTTAATTGGGGGGGGGGGTGCTGTGTGGTTTAAAAAGTTTGTGTTTATCAGGAAAAGAAATGGAGAACTGCAGTTTAGGAAAAGTGTTTGTGGTTGAACCATCACAGGGATTGTCCTTAATTTCTGGTTAGCTTGCAAAATGCTGGCCAGAGCACCTCTTCCCACATTCTGAGTGACCTGTTTTCATGCTTCATCAACTCTGTAACTAATGTGTGGTTATGAGCAGGTTCCTGGTTCAAAGCAGTCATTTTGACTTTAGGACAAATTAATAAATGGCTCAAGAAGATTTCATTTCCTCTCTCTCTCTCTCTCTCTCTCTCTCTCTCTCTCTCTCTCTCTCTCTCTCGTGTGTGTGTGTGTGTGTGTGTGTGTGTGTGAGAGAGAGAGAGAGAGAGAGAGAGAGAGGAGTTTGTAACTCCAAACAGGCCCAGAAGGGAGGTTTTGAAGTGCCAGGCCATTCTGTGTCCTTGCATGACTGCGGGAAGCCCACCATTAACTAGCCCAGCTCCGGGTGACTCTCCTCCTTGTTTAGACGACAGCTACCCAGAGGACGAGAGTTTGTGAAGAGAGGAACTGCTATGACTACTTTTTCATTCCTTTTATCTGACAGTTGCTGCCTGAAAATAAATTTTTTATCTACTTTCCATGGGCTTCCTTCTTCTCAAGAATAAGACTATCCCAATTAGTAATTTCCATTGTTTCTTCTACAAAATACTCATCGCTAGTTAATTTTTAAGTTAGACGTGCTGTTCACATTACAATAGACTTGAACTTTTCTCAGAACACTTAACCTCCAAAATAAAGTGTTGGTTTGAACAGCTGCATCAAACAGGTCCAGGGCAGGACACGGTCCGAACAGGCTCTCTCTGACAGCCTCTCTGGATTGTAGCTTCTAGGTACATAGCACGACACAAACCTGTCATTTTTAAGTTTCTAGAAACTACCTTTAAAACATGAAATCAGGGCTGGGGTGATGGTTTAGACATTGAAGTGTTTGCCACGAAAAGCGCGAGGACCTGAGTTCCGGTCCCAGCATCCACCTTAAAAGCCTGAGTTCCGGTCCCAGCATCCACCTTAAAAGCCAGGTGTTGGTGGCAGGAGAGAGCCCCGCAGTCAAGAAGCCTGTGGGTCCTAGGACCGTCATGGTGGCTCTCAGTTGTCTGTAACTCCCACTCTAGGGAATCCACTGCCCTCTTCCGAGCTTCACACGCTTCTGTATTCAAATGGCACACATGAACACACATAAGCATACACATACACACAAAAACTGTGAAAAATTATTTCCAAAGTTTGGTATGTCAGTGAACACCTGCAATAGCACTGGGAAGGAAATTTTAAAAAAAACGAAACAAACAAACAAACAAAAAAAGTGGATCCCTTAGGAATTACTGGCCTGCCAGTCTAGCAAGCTCCAGGTTCTTTGAAAGTCACTGTTTCAAAAAGGAGGGTGGACATTGAACTTTTGTATACACACATAAGCACACATGTCCTCCCTTGCACAAACAGGAGTGTTCGAGGTCACAGTTATGTCTACACATACACATATACATGCACACCAAGAAATAAAAATTTTACTATTAACCCAAGATAATGTAATCATTTTGACCAAAGTCAATATGAATATTATGAACATGTGTTTTACACTTAAAGGACATTTCAATTTGTGTAAGCTACTGACAGCTCTATCAGTAGCTGTCATAGCTGGGTAGGACGGTCGGTTCCAGTCTGGACTCCTCCCTTTGGAAGCTGAGGGTAAACAACCTCTCACTTTGAACTTTGATTTCTATTGGATATTTGAACTCCCACATACATTCTTCACTTATCCTTTGGTCAACAACGGTGTGCCTTACAATGCCCTAGTCATTATGCCACAAATTGGAAATTCAAAAGTGCTGTAATAACAAGGTGTTGTTTGCCCTAAAGCTCCATCTGTAGGAGGGAGAGACACATAAAGGGACAATTATATAAAAATGGAAAGAACTGTGAGCCTCTGAAAGAAGTACATAAACTTGGCTTTAGAAGTGGCACCTCGCGAATCTCTAGGCTGTGTAGTGCTTTACCTCGGTGATACAATGGGGAAAGAGCCTTCTAGGGACAGATTCACCGAAGGTGGAAGGTGGCGCTATAAAGGATGGCAGAATGGAGTGCCCGAGTCCGTGTCCGGACAAAGGTGGAAGGGGGGGGGGGGGGGGAAGGAAAGACACGTGAAGCAGACAAGGCCCTGGGAGGTTTGAAAAATCTTCAGAGCTTCCTCCTGTTCAGGGAAAGTGCAAATACCACCGGACTCAAGCTTCTGGCGAGGTCAGAGGTTGTTCCGCAGCCTGGCCTGGTTGCTCCGCAAGGCCGGGGCCATGTGCTGGGTTCTTACTCTTAATCTAGGGCTGCCATGCCGCCTTGAAGCTCTTTCTTCCTGTCTCCAAGCCTCCATCCACTTTGGGTTCAGCATGGAAGAATGCCATCAACGCCTCTGTGCTTTTTAAAATTACTCGACAGGTGGAATTCACCATCGCGTATTTTAAAATGGGGGTCCCAGCTACCCACGGCCCAGAACTGCTAAGGGGGGTAGTTCAAATGCATTTATGGTAAACGCCCTGAAAATTGAAAGGATTCCCCCTCCTGGCCATGTGCCTACAGAGTGTCATGACCTGCCCCGGTCAAGGCCAGAGGCTCTCCTGCCAGGGTTGCAGGGTGGTTGTCTGGAGCGCCTCCCACCCTGGGGAGGTAACCCAATGCACAACTGCTTGACGTGTGTCCACGGGAGGCACCACCCAAGGAGGAGATCAAGGGTGGTCCCGCTGCCTCCAGAGCGAGAGCCCTAAACCCCGCCAAGCCCGCCGCTTGCCGACCCTACCAGCGCCCCCAGCCCAGGTCAGCCCCTCCTCGCACGCCGACTAGAAGAGGGTGGAGCATCCCGGTTCCCGCAGCCAATGAACGCAGCGGCTCCCTGGTCCGATCCCCGGCGCGGCTCACCATTGGTCGCCGCCTGGGTCTCGGCCCACCGAACCTTGGCGACCCAAGCCAATCGCGAGGCGGCGGGCCCGACTTACAGGCTCCCGGGGCGGTGGCGGCAGGCGCTGAGCCGGCGGAGCGCGGAGCGGGCGAAGGAGACGGGCGGCGCGAGCCCGCACCCTTCCGCGCGGTGCGCCGCGACACCATGGAGCCCGCCGTGTCGCTGGCCGTGTGCGCGCTGCTCTTTCTGCTCTGGGTGCGAGTGAAGGGGTTGGAGTTCGTTCTCATCCACCAGCGCTGGGTGTTCGTGTGCCTCTTCTTGCTGCCGCTCTCGCTCATCTTCGATATCTACTACTACGTGCGCGCCTGGGTGGTGTTCAAGCTGAGCAGTGCGCCGCGCCTGCACGAGCAGCGCGTGCGGGACATCCAGAAACAGGTGAGCGGCGCGGGGCGCGGCTGTGCGCCGGGGTAGCGGTTCTCTGGGCGACGGGGGCGTGTGGGGCCGGAGGAATGGGCGTGGGAGTGGGGATCGCAAAGGACCTGGCGTGTGATGGGGGAAGGGACTGTCCAAGGATGAAACGGAAGCAGCAAAAGCACCGGGGCAACAAACAGAACCCTAACCCTAGGTTTATAAAGTGTCTGCTAGGTGCAGGGCATGCGCAGTGCCTAGAAAACGAGGGACCCTAAACCCTCGGGAAGTGCGCAACAGTCAGGTAACTCAGGCCCCCCACATTCCAAAGGAGGAATGGCCTCTGGAAGGTGGTTCTGGGAAATGGGGAGGGGGGAGATCCAAGTGGAGAGATTGGCTGAGCAGAAGTAGGAAGCTGAGGAGCACAGTCATGAGAGGAAAAAGGTTAGAAAGTCAGTTTGGAGAGGAGCCTTATGCAGGAAAGAGGTGAAAGTTTGTTTTGCGGTCCGAGGTGCTTCGGATCCTTTTACAATGGAGGTTTAAAGAGAGATTAAAAGGCAGGATCAGCCCCCAATTCCGTGTAATGTGCAGCAGATTCTGCATCCAGATGTAGTCGTCCCAGTAAGTAGATGAGGAGTTCATATAGGCCAGCCGGCACCAAGGCTAAGACTTCTCTTCACAGTGAAGCGTCTTCCCCCTCATCCAGGGTTAGCATGGGCTCCCTTTGCCCTCCTTATATTCCTCTCTAACTTGCATCAGGCTTCAGAGAGCGTCTGCTTCCTGCCGCTGCCCGCATGGCAACCACCCTCTTGTTCTATTTACTTCTTGCTGTATGCTGCAGACTGAGCACCACAGGCTTAGCCTGCAGGTGCCAGGCAGAGTGACCTCCAGACCAGAAGACCTTACCCAGGGAGAGGAGATGCAGAGGGTGCATCGATCAGAATCACTTTGCACCTCCACCCCCACCTGCACCATTTTCCTTGGGTCTGTCTGCAGGTTCTATTTGCCATTTATTTACCTGCTGGATGTCCTGTGAGCACCAGAAGACAGGACTGTTACCTGACGGCTCCCCTTGGGGCAAGAGTGTATTAGTGAGAGGTTGTTAACCTAAACTAAATGGAAGGATGCGCAAGGAACAATGGGGCCCTACACGCCATACCTGTGCCACTCGTGTGTGCAGTTTACAGTCCACGGCCTCCTGGTGTCTAGTACCAGTTTTACTAAAATGAGGTTCAAAGTGTGAGTCATGTGCCCAAGACAGCACAACCGATAAATAAGGCAGGCAGTCAACATTGGCTTCGGTAAGAGCCTGAACTCTCAACCCCCTCAGCCTTGTGTCTCCATCCCATCTCTGATTTTGTTGCCTCATGCCTAGTTTCTTACCATAGCTTCCCAAATAGTTACCTACTTTCTGGACCCTTTCTGTCTCTCTTGAGGATTTGACAAAGAACTTTTTAACCCCCAAATCCCATCAATGTCCCAAGCTTGATAGTTTCTGCCTGTGTGATCCAGCAGCAACCGCTAATCCACTCCCTCACACTCTGTTTACATAAAGTCTCCCACTGCAGGGTCAGGCAGAGCTGGGTGGTCTTGGAATTCACCCTTTGTCTTCCCACCGGGGACTCATAGTCCTGCATTTCTGCCAGACTGAATCAGAGGAAAGCCCCTCCCCATCCTGAGCCCTCTGACAGACAGCTCCAGGGCAGCCCACTGACCCTTGACCAGACTCTTGCAAAACTTAGTTGAAGCTGGTTTGAGTAAAAAGGACACTAGCTTGTGTCCTGAACAGCATCTACCTGCTGGATGCCCTGTGAGTTCTAGAAGACAGTGACTGTTATCTGACAGCTGCCCTTGGGGTCAGAGTATGTTTGCGAATGCCTGTTAGATCAGTACAGCTGGCTGAGGCATAACTGAACCCAGGACCCCCTCCCCCATTTATCTTCATCCTGCCTGCCATGTCATTCTTGGCTCTTCCTTCCCTTGAGTTGGCTCCGTTCTAGTGGGGTGCTGTTTTCCTGTGGAATCCCCAACACTTTCCGGCTTAGATCCAGCCAGTGTTGCCACCACCTCAGTAAAGAGAGAGTGCCCTCCTGGAACCAGACCCAGAAGGGGTTTGCCTACTGGGCTCACAGTCCTGTTCCTAAAACTGTCACTGTGGCCAGCAGGGCACAGTCAGCCTGGGTGGGGGGAGAGGAATCACTAGAAGCAGAGGAAGAGGAACCGGTTGGTGCTTGGGTGCCCTGACCACAGCAATGCATCACGCCTGCCTTGTCCGTCCGCAGGGACAGGACAGCTTCCTCTATTCCTCATTAGTGCATCACCCTCTGCACCTTCTTGCTCCAGTGTGGAAGTTTTGCCAAAGTCTTTCCTCCCACTGACTGGCTGCTCCTTCCCTGTCCCCTCTGTCAAATTGGTACATGAGTTAGCGTATGTGGATGCTGACAGCAGGCATCTACTTGGCACTGGATACGCTCTTCTTCCATGGACTAAGCCCCTCTGTCTCCCTCCCAGCTCTCTGTCTTTCGGGCTCGGCTTGTTCAGTCCTGGTTATGAATTCGGGTCTTTCCAGTCATGGGGTGTACAACCTCATACAAACTATCTTGCCTGGGTTTCCTCATCTGCAAAGGGGGGGTGTGTCACCCAGCCTCCTGAGATGAAGAGATCTAACCAGACAATGAACAGTAGGTGCCTCACTGGGTGATTGTACGATGGAGATGATAATCATGTTTATGACTGCTCTGCTACTGCTAGAAAGCCTTCCCTGGGCTTTCCACTTACTGTCTTTGGAGGACTCTGTTCTCTAGGGCTTTCTTGCATTCGTCCTCGTGCAGTAACAACACATTGGCTGTTCTGTTGACGTCCTGAGCTAGGGAGACTGCACAGGGGAAAGCCCTCAGCGTCACCATCCTCTCCAATGGGGCCTGGGTAAAGGCATTTTTTCCCAGCTCCCTCATCCTGAAAGAAGGGCTGTGTGTCCATCCCCCTGGGACTCCCAGATGGAGCCAGCTGAGTCGTATCCTGTGGTTACAGGTCCGGGAATGGAAGGAACAGGGCAGTAAGACCTTCATGTGCACGGGGCGCCCAGGCTGGCTCACTGTCTCGCTGCGAGTCGGAAAGTACAAGAAGACCCATAAGAACATCATGATCAACCTGATGGACATCCTGGAGGTGGACACCAAGAAACAGGTGAGGGGGCTGGGGTCGTAGCTCAGTGGTGGAGCGTTTACATTTACCTAGCACTGTGCAAGGCCCCGGGTTCAATCCCAGGTACTGCCCCCCTCCTTCCCCCAAAAAAGTGACAAAACGGAGTGAGCACATGCTGTCCTTGGCTCTGGGGTCGGGTCAGCACTGCCCCGGGTATGAGTGACTCTTGGGAAATGAGTTCAGTTCACCCAGAGTGGACAGGTCCGAGGCCATCGGGCAAGTCTCTACCTCCCATTGTTGGCCTCCGAGCGCTGTAGCCACTAGGAGGAAAGTCTGCCCATAGTCAGCCAGGCAAGCTGAGAACTCCAGGGAATCTTTTGATTGTCTTAGTTCTGTTAGGGAAAAAAAAATAGGGATGGAGAAATCCCAGGCAAAAATGAGAGACAAAAGGACCCTGTTTATCTATCCATCCTGGTAAGAAAGTATGCTGGTAGGCTACAAAGGTAGCTGGCGAGGGGAATTTGGTATAGGCTTGTTGGTTGGCTAGCCCAAAAGTACACACTCTTTGCCACTGCTGCCCTCTGCACCCCCCACCTCCACCCCCTAACTCCCCCCACATACTAATTTTACTTCTTAATGCTTCTGGGCCTTTTAGCTAAGATAACGTGTAGATATTCTTCTTCTCAACACGTAACTTAAGGAAAGGGGGACTCGGCTTACATGTCATCAGAGGTCTCCAGCGCGGAGATTTGGATTGCACTTTCATTTTAATAGAAAGTTGCAATATCCAGGGACAGGAGTGGTTTTGACTGCGGTGTGTTCACCTGGTGATATTTCATCACTGTGAGACCCCGGCCGAAGTACTGGTATCACTGTGCCTTCTCTGAGACAGCTTTGTTGGTATTGCCTGGCACAATGAACCGTACATGTTTAAAGTACGCAGTTGGGTAATAAATTTTGACATGAGTTTTGACATGACTGCACCAGTGAAACCATTATCAAAATACACAAAATACAGAACACTCACCCCCGCCATTACACACACACACACACACACACACACACACACAGACACACACACACACACACAGACACACACAGACAGACTTGTAATTCTCTCCCCAAACCCCTCCCTGCCCGTTCCACCCACAGCCTCTGGTTAGCAGTGTTCTCTTTCTGCTGTTATAAATAAGTGTTAGACTTTGGATACTATTGAAAGAAATCATTCAGTGTATACTCTTTGGGTCTGGGTTCTCTAATGAGTATTTTAAGATGCATCCATATTGATGTCCCTGGTACAAAGGGTTTTACTGCTACATAGTATCTTTTGCATGGCCAGTCTGCTTAGTCATTGACCTGCTGGTGGGCATCCCTGCTTTTTCCACTTTGAAGCTGTTACAAAATAAGTGGTCAGTAACAAACAGGCTTTCTATAAACATGCAAGGTATTTCTTTTGGACTGGAGAGCTGGCTCAGCTCTTTCAGAGGACCTGAGTTCAGTTCCCATGTCAGGCAGCTCACAATGTTTACGACTCCAGCTCAGGGGGGTTCCACCATGCGTATACACATAGTTTAAACACATAAAAATAAAATAGAGGCCAGAGAGATGACTCACCAGTTAAAGCATGTGTACTGTGCGTGGAGAGGACCCAAGTTTGGTTCCTGGCACCTCCATCAGGGGGTCACTGCCACCTGTAACTCCAGCTCTGGATAGAAAGATTCTGGCTTCTCAGGACACCTGCACACGTGCCCACGCACACAGACACATAGATTAAAATAAGAACTCTAAAAATAAATAAATAAATAAAAGTAAGTCTTTAAAAGTCTTTCCTTGGGCAAATGCCTAGGAGTAGAATGGCTGAGTCCCCTGACAGGCAGCTGTCTACTTACGTTTAAGGAAAACGGTCAGGTTGTTTTCCTAAGGAGAAGTTTCACTTTACAGTGCCGTGGGTATTGTGTGCCTGCTGCTGGCCGCATACTGCTGAACCTGTTGTAGCGGGTCTCAGTTTTACCCATTCTCAGGGTGTGTTGGGGTGGCGTCTCCTTGTGGTGGCTGAAGACCCAGGTCATCCTTCCATATACATAACCAGCCTCCAGCATGTTGTCTTTGGTGAGGCCCATTCATATTTTTTGCTAATTTTTTTAAAATCTGAAATCATGCCATATTGTCTCCTAGCACCATGGCTTGTCTTCTGAAAACCAGAACTTTACCACTCATTCAGGGAGTGTGGAGGTCAGAAGACGGCTTCGGGAATGAATAAGTTGTCACCTTCCATCTTACAGGATCAGGACTTGACTATTGAGCCATGTCACTCACCCCCCCAAAAAAATAATTTCTGATTTCCCTTTTGCTATGTGTTTTGACGGGTTATTACAAGAATGTTTAGTTTTCAAGTATTTAGCAAGATCTTTCTATCTTGGACTTCTGATTTAATTTAGCTGTTGCCAGAAAATTGAGTGCTTTCAACTTTTTAAGGGAAAAAAAAAGTTAAGAGTGTGTGTGTGTGTGTGTGTGTGTGTGTGTGTACGTACACTCACGTGAATGAACTGTTTGGGAGTGACAAATGTCATCGAGATCCCATTGCTCATTGGCTTGCCCAAATCTATCTCTACAGCTCTATCACTTACTTCTCTACTAGGCAGAAGCAAACATGTTTCTTTATTTTTTCTGATGTCCTTTTGATTAACTCCTTTTTTTTTTTAATTATGAAAAGATGTATCACCCTTCTACCTGCTGCCTCCTCTCAGATGCTGGGAGGATGGGTGTGACCACTGCACCTGGCGGAGATTACCTCTTTAAAAAGCCTTAGTTATGGTCTTTGTTCTGAAATCTACTCAGTCCGATAGTGATGACACTAGTCGCTAATCTCGTTAAACTAGCATGGCATGATGTGTAATTTTGTAATATTTACGGTTGACCTAACAGAGTGTGTTTCTCTTATGGGCAACACCCAGTTGGGTCTTGCTGTTTTTTTATTTAGCCTTTGTTTTAATTTACTTATGTTATGTATGCTAGTATACTGTAGCTGTCATCAGACACACACCAGAAGACAGCATCAGATCCCATTACATGTGGTTGTGAGCCACCATGTGGTTGCTGGGAATTGAACTCAGGACCCCTGGAAGAGCAGTCAGTGTTCTTAACCGCTGAGCCATCTCTGCAGCCCCTCTCTCTGTCTTCTAATTGAGGTTGTAAGACCGTTGGTCCTACTGCCCTTCCTTGACGTGGCGGCTGGAGTATGTCACGTGTTGTCTATTTATGTGCATTTGTTCCTTTTTCTCCCGTCTTCTCATCTCAGTCTGTGAGAGCGTCCTCTCTGGCGTCCTTCCGTAGCTCTGCCTGGGGGTTTCCAATCTACATTTTCTTCACAGCAGTGATGTTACCTCACTTCACACACCGTGGAAAGACCTTACGACGTCATACTTACATTGCCTTCCTCCCACCCTTTCTACTACTGTGTACGTTTTTCTTAGCTCCACACTGTATTATATCAATATTTTAATGACCAGTTGCCTGTTAAAGGAATTTAAATATAAGAACATCTGTTTGTCTATAGAGTTACTGTCTTTTCAGTCTATTCTAGAGATTTATGTCTGCCACTGTTTTCCTTTTGCTCAAAGGACCCCTTTGAGTTCGGGGCCAACCTGGTCTACAGAGAGAGTTTCAGGACAGCCAGGGCTACACAGAGAAACCCTGTCTTGAAAAACCAAAAAACAAACAAACAAAGGACCTCTTTACATTTCTTATATACATCACAGTATATATAAATATGCATTCTTTTCAAGGTATTTTTTGTTTACGTGTCTGTGTGTGCACACATGTGTGTGAGTCTCCAAAGAGGCCAGAAGAGGGCATCAGATCCTGGAGTTACAGGTGGTTGTAAGTCGCCCAGCATGGATGCTGGAAATTAAACTCAGAGCTGGGCTTAGTGGCTTAGTGGTTGAGGTAAAGGCCAGCCTGGTCTATAGAATGAGTTCCAGGACAGCCAGAGCTACACAGGCATAACCAGGAAAGGACTATATAGGGGAAATGAGGAGAAAGAAGATAGGAGGGAGGGAGGGAGGGAGGGAGGGAGGGAGGGAGGGAGGGAGGAAGGGAGGGAGGGAGGGATAGCAACCCTCTAGATAGGCTTTCCCTCCTCTCCAGCGGTTAATGTATTTTAATCACTGGGTTTGATAAATTTTATTATGAAAGTTTTTGGTGTGGTTTTCTTCATAATTCTTGGGTTCAAATTTTGTAAGGTTTTCACTGGTTGTAGAAACTTTGAGGGCTTTTTTTTCCCTGCCTCCTTTTTTTCTCCTTCTTTGGAGACTGCTATTACAGGTGTATTTGGCCTCTTCAACTTGTTCAAGTTATTTCTTCAGTCTCACTTTAGATGATCTCTATTACTATACATATAAATCCACTGCATTTTTTTTTTCTGTGTTACCCAGTTTGCGGTTAGCCCAGTCCACTATATCTTTCATTTCAGACACTGGGTCTTGCTAATATTTTTGTACATGTATGTATGTATTGTATTGTATTGTATTGTATTGTATTGTATTGTATTGTATGTGTGTGCACATGGATATGCTATGGCTGGCACACATGTGGAGGTCAAGAGAATCATTTTCAAAAGTCTCAATTTCTAGAGATTGACCTCAGGTCTTCAGGCTTGCCAGGCAAGTTCTTTTACTTGCTGAGCCCTCTCGCTGGCCCTGAAGTTTAACTACTTGAATAAGGAGAATCCAGTTGATGTCCCTGATTGCTAATTCTATTGTCTGTCAGTCCTAGGTCTGTCTTGCTTGATGGATTTTTCTCATCAGTATGGGCTGTGTTTTCCTACCTCTTTGCATGCCTGTAACTTTTAACTGGACTGTTGGGACACTCTGCCCTTTTCCTAGTGGGTGGCAGGCATTGCATTTCCACAAGTCTCAAGGTTATATTTCCAGGAGGCGGCTAAATCCCTTGGAAACAATTTGATCCTTGTTGGGTCTTGATTTTCTTGAAATGGACCAGAGTACCATTTAATCTGAGCTAATTGTTCCCTACCACTGAGGCAAGCCATTCTCAGGACCTGCCCTAGACCCCATGAATCCGTTTTCCCAGGCTAGCTTATAGGAACAGGTAACTGTGTCCTGCTCTGGCTGACCTCCTGGTGTCTTTACCTGTAATCTTCCCTCTGGGCTGTGTTGCCTGGCCTCAGCCTCAGGCAGTAGCTGAATTCGTATATACCAGTCCATACCTGGATGAAGACGCTGAGGTGCCCTTTGCAGTTCTTCCAGCTATCCTCTTTGGGCCTGGGCAGAACTGTATTCTCATCCACTGTGCAGTCAGCTCCTTTCTGATTGGTCCACTGTGCTGTCAGCTCCTTTCTGATTGGTCCACTGTGCTGTCAGCTCCTTTCTGATTGGTCCTCTGGAGCGCTGGTCCTCTAAATCATGATACAGGCTCCACAAAGGTTCCTCTCACTCTGGGCAGATGAGGGTCTTCTCAGAACTCCTAGTTTGTCCCGTCTCTCAGGTATGGTAAACTGTTGTGGCCTGTGTCTACCTTCTTGAAAACTCCTGTTCCATGTATTTCACTCTGCTTTTTTCTTTTTTCCCCGGGGCAGTATTCTGGTCCCTGGTGCTGTGTCTCAGCATGTAGATAGTCACGTGATTGCTCACTGGCGTGTCCATGAAAAATCAGTTTTATAAAAAGCCTTAATGATAAAAGATGATGTTCATAGTTTAATGCTAATTTCTGTTTATTTTTATTTTATGTGTGTGAACGTTATAACTTCATGTATGTTTGTGTGCTGTGCCCAAAGAGACCAGAGGGCAGTGTTAGGTTCCCTGGAACTGGATGGCTTTGAGCCTCCATGTGGGTGCTGGGAACCAAACTCAGGTCCTCTGAGGGAAACATGTGTTCTTAACTGCTGGACCATCTCACCAGCCCCTTGTGCTAAATTTTTTAAGATCTGTTTGTGTGGTTTGCATGTGTGTGTGCCTATTTGCATCTATGTTGACGTACATACATGTGCTGATGTGTGTGCATATTTGTGGAGGTCAGAGGTTAAGTTGGATGCTTTCTTTAATTGTTCTCAATCATATAGATTGAGGCAAGGATTCTCACTTGAGTCCAGAGCTTGTCGGTTTGACAGGTCTGGCTAGCCAACTTGCTCTGAGGATCCCCTGTCCCTGCCTCTCATGCCCCGGGCAGGTTGTCACACCCAGGCATCTGCATGGGTGCTGGGAGTCTGAACTTCTGTCCTAGTACCTGTGGTATCCACTGAGTGGTCCCCCAGTCTTTAATGCTAATAATTTCTTTTCATATATCTGGGTGTTTTGCCTACGTACGCGTCTGTGTATCCCTTGTATGCTTGGTGCCTGCAGAGGCCAGAAGAGAGCATCTCGCCCTTTGAACTGGGTTGTGAGCTGCCATGTGGATTCTGGGATCAAACCCAGGTCTTTTGGATCAGTATCCAGCCCTCTTAACTGCTGAGCCGTCTCTCCAACACCCCCCCCCATGCTAAATATTAATATGTGTATGTGTGGGTTTGTACGTGTGTGTATGGGTGTTGTATCAAAGCATACGAAAGAGCAGCACAGACATATGGAGAGAGAGGCAGATCTGCTTCGTGGTTGTCGCTGGGAAGTGAAGAGCTAAGCTGGATGATAGATGCCTTCTTCCTTGTCTCTGCTGTCAATGCCAAATTAATATTTCTCCTAGAATCTAGGAAGATGAACTGAACATTTGTTGTGTGGTGGTATTACACGTGTGTGTAACCACACACAGCTGTAGTGTGTGTAACCACACCCAGCTGTTAGGAGATCTTCAAGAGGATGGCTTTCAACACTAGTGGACTCAGAACCAGAGATCATATTCTCTGTAATTAAAGGCAGGACAGTGACCCAGCCTCTCCCCTGTCTACAGATTGTTCGAGTGGAGCCCTTGGTGTCTATGGGTCAGGTGACAGCTTTGCTGAACTCCATTGGCTGGACCCTGCCTGTGTTGCCTGAGCTTGATGACCTCACAGTGGGTGAGTCTCCATGTTCACGGCAGGATCGCAGCAGAGGAACACGGGTCCCCTTCCGTACCGCAGATCTTCTTCATTGCTGGCTACTCTCCCGTTTGGGCCAGAAATAGCCTTGCTCCATTTCTGAGTGGTTCAGATATTCTCATCCCATCTGCTTCCTCGTGACTGTCCATCACTCCAGTTATACCAGTCTCAAACACAGAATGAGTTTGGTGCCTCTCCCTGTAGGGTCTGTGGCCACCAAAGCTCTTATCCAAGGCTATGATCTTCCCATAGGTCATAGCTCCTGCCACCTAGTAACCTCTCTTCATTAGACTTCCTCTTAGAGTGACTTTACACACTGGTTTTTGTTGTTGTTGTTGTTGTTGTTGTTATTGTTGTTGTTTTGAGACAGGGTTTCTCTGTATAGCCCTGGCTGTCCTGGAACTCCCTCTGTAAACCAAGCTGACCTTAAACTCACAGAGATCCCCCTGCCTCAAACTCCTGAGTGCTGGGATTAAAGGTGTCAGCCACTACTGCCCGGCCACACACAGATTTTTTTTTTTAATCCTCTAAGTCTGGTCAGAGATGAGGGTGGTGACCATCCTGGAGACCTCTCACTCCTGCCCCTCAAACTGATGGATGGGGAATGTCCTATCTTAGCAGCCCCGTTTCCGCCAGCCCCACCCAGCACTCTATAGCTTTCCCTGCTGACAGACATGTCTCTGCAGGGGGCCTGATCATGGGCACAGGCATCGAGTCATCGTCCCACAAGTATGGCCTGTTCCAACACATTTGCACTGCCTACGAGCTGATCCTGGCAGACGGCAGCTTTGTGCGCTGCACACCGGTAAGTTCAGAGGTGGGGTCATTGCGGCTGACCAGCGAGTCAGGGAGGAAGCTCTCCTCGCACTGCTTCATTGTCAGGGCACCTCTTGGGCTGTCCTTAGATGGGCGTAGACGCTGTTAAGAACACGTTGTACACATTACGGTGTTTATGTTCTTCACAACCTATGAGGTGACTACTAAGATTACCCAGAGCCAGCTAGGAAGCTAAAGCTCAGAGAGGTTAATAACCTGCCCAGGGTCACACAGATAGTAAATCCTACACCGCTAAGACTTAAACCTCCGTAATTGGGTTCAAGGTGGGTACATCACAGCCACCAGAAGAGAGCCGGATGAAGGATAACTAGCTCAGGAGTTCAGGTCTGGGATCAAAAGATCCCAGTCAGCCAAGCACTAAAATCACATTGGCTCAGCCCATCTTCCACAGACTCATCTGAGCCCTGTCTGTCCGTTTTCAAGAGAAGAAAGGAAGACAGGCTTCTCTGAGGCCGGTTTCTCCTCTGACAGCTGTGTGAACTGGATGGAGAACATGCTGGGGTCTCTGGGGGAATCCTGCCATAGAGCCTGGGTGCAGTTTCTGCAGTTCGTGCTGCTGTGCTGGGGACAGTGAGATGAGCGAGTAGCCCAGGGACTGGATTTGGTGACAGCCCTGCTGTGCCAGAGGCTTCTGCCGCCTTCCTCAGAGCGTCCTTGTCTAGTCCTCTATTTCACCGTTCCCCATCCTGCCTGCCACCATGGTACATTTGTTACACTGGCACACAAGTAGCCTATGCGTAAACCAGCCCAAGGCTGGATTCTTGGGGGGGGGGGGGCTCATTTAGATATAAAGAATCTAACCAACAGCCACTGCTTCAGAGTTGGGAGAGCCTACCTGGGCCCAGCTGGAGTAGCCGACTTTCCAGGGAGCCTTGACTGAGACAGGTCAAGTCGTGCTCCTATCAGATGTGGGCAGTGTTCTGCCAGACTCTTAAGTGTAGGGTAAAGTGGGCCAGGAAAGGTATTGTTACTTTTAGTGCCAGCCAGCTCAGGAGGGGAATTTGCATTTTCATGTCTCCTGGCTACCCTGACTCTAGTAGGGACCCAGCTCATGTTCCCTGCACTCTGCCCCTCTCTGCCCCCTTAGTCCTCCCACTGGGGTTTTCAGGCAGTTCTAGTTATGACCTTGCTGGGTGCTTCAGGGCCTAGGCCTCAGCAGCAGGAAGTGGATGCTGTTTACCTGAGCATCTCTGAAACAGGGAGCAGTAGGAGGTTAAAGTCACGTGAAGCAGAAATTGCAGAGGGAAATTGAATACAGGTGAAAGCAACAGGCGGGAATCCAGTCCAGGCCCTGCGCCCCCTCGCTGCCCTATCAGGTCAAGCTCTCAGCCTATGCCAATTCTCTCTCCCAGTCTGAAAACTCAGACCTGTTCTATGCCGTGCCCTGGTCCTGTGGGACCCTGGGCTTCCTGGTGGCTGCCGAGATCCGGATCATCCCGGCCAAGAAGTATGTCAAGCTGCGGTTTGAGCCTGTTCGGGGCCTGGAGGCCATCTGTGAAAAATTCACCCGCGAGTCCCAGCGGCTGGAGAACCACTTCGTGGAAGGGTTGCTGTACTCCCTGGATGAGGCTGTCATCATGACAGGGGTCATGACGGACGACGTAGAGCCCAGCAAGGTAGGCCAGGGGAAGAAAGGTGGGCAGGCACTGGGCCTATTTAGACTGCTTCATGTGGCATGGTCCACCAGGATGCAGGTAACAGGCTTCCTCAGAAATGTGAGGGGCCATAAGAGGCCTATCTCCTCCACTGCTGCCACCCGCCAGTCACGTGCTTCCCTTATAGACAGAACCTGTTGTCTAATGACAGCCCATGTCATAGATGAAGAAACCGATGCTCCAAGGGCTAATTTAGATTTCTACAAGGTGGCAGAGCCAAGATGGAGTAATTGCCTTGATACTTCCTCCAGATCAAATGGGCACACCTCAGCTTTCACCATACAACGTTTAGTGTTTTATTAACATTTGACACATAACAAGTGAGTAATGTGTAACTTATTGTTACACATAACAAGCAAGTAATGTTTTAGTCTTTATTTTCAGACAAGGTTACCTACCTACTAGCTCAGGCTGACCTGGAGCGCACTGGGTAGTCCAGGCTAACCTCCAACTTAGGGCTATGATCTGAGTAAGTTCTGGAAATATAGGTGTGAATCACTATGTAATATTTTGGAGTTTGTTTGTTTGTTTGTTTGTTTTTGTTTTAGACGGGGTCTCACTGTTTAGTCCTGGCTAGTCTAGATCTTACTATGTAAACCTGGCTGTCCTCAAACTCAGAGAACTACCTGCCTCTGCCTTCCAAGGGCTGGCATTATAAGCATGTGCCACTATAACCCAGCAACCAAGTAATTTTCAATAGCAGGTTTCTTTTTCCCTCCATCCAGACAGGATGCGCGCCTATGGTAAGAGACCTGGAAGTCTAAACAAATAAAAGACTCACTCACATACGTGACCCAAAATGGTCCCGCATTTGTTTCCCCCTTACGCGTGTAGAAAACCTTTTTAAAATAAGAACTAGGGTGTCGGTGTTGCTCATGTAAGGAAGTTAAGGTGCCTCCCATCACCCCCTGGGGTGATCACGTCCACAGTTTTCTCTCCATTGATCAGTGTCTGTGGCTGTGCGTGCCCTGGTTTTCTATACAGTCACTTGGTTGTGTGTCAGAGTACTTGGCCTGATAAGCACTTCCTTTCGCTGAAAATCTAAGACTCTCTTCTCCTTTCCTACCAACATGTACGAATGAAATGGAGTCCTAAGCCCAGGTGTGAGCACCTGAAACGTGAGGGAGGGAGGGAAGGAGGGAGGGAGGCCACACGGGCCTCAGTCGGGCAGCTGCGTGCGTGCCTGTGTCCGGCAGCAGGTGGCTGCATCCCTTGCCAGCTGCAGAGAGAGAGAGAGAATCACACTTTGATTTTTGCCAATCTGATAAGGTTAAAAATAGTCCCTCTTTGTTTTGTAGCTCTCTTGTTACTTTTGAGGGTGAACATATCTTTACAGGGTTTTCTAGCTTGGCTGCCCTTACCTGTGACTGTCTCTTCAAATTTGCCTTGTTCAAGTGGATAAGCATTGTCCCGCCTTAGTCAGTGTAATGCCTTCAGAACAGGTCATTGAGCAAATGCCCTCCCTCTCTGTCCTTAGGTGGCAATGTAACTTGCTTCCAGTTTTGTTTTTAATTAATTTTAAAGCAGTGAGAAAAAATTTGCTCTTCATCAAAGTATTGGCATGTCTTAAGGCATTTGGTCTATACCTATATACTTAAAATGTTTTAAAATCGGGGCCCTCAAGATGGCTCTGTAGCTACTTCGCACCAAGGCTGACACCTAAATTTGATCCCTGGGACCTATGTGACAGAAGGAGAGAACTAACTCCCACAAGTTATCCTCTCTTACACACAAACACAGACACACACACTAAAATTTGTTTTTGTTTCATTGAAACGGAGGGCTAGAGGTTTAGCCCAGTGGCTGCATGCTTACCTAATATGTGTGAGGCTCTGGCTTCAGTAAAATATATTTCGAAAAAGACTCAAAAGTCACGGGGAACTGTCCCTTCTTCATATTAGGAAATGAGACCCAGTGAGAGGTAGAGACTCCTAGAGATGCCCAACAAACAAAGCAGGTTTACATTCTTGTCTCCGCCCTCCGAGTCACATGGGTCCCTGAGTGGAAACTCCTAGAATTTAGCAGTGACCACAGCATTGATTCCAGGCAGGAAATGTGTCAGGAAGAGGGCGTCCAGGAGCATTAGCAACAGTAGCCGTAGAGTTGAAGTGTTCTGGCTCTCTCTAGCCTCAAGCCTAGTCATTGTGAGCCCCCCACCCGTAATCGCCTGTGGGGTATCTGGTGTAGAGGTGTTGCAGCTTCTCTAGGGCATTTCCTTAGAGGCTGTCCACGGTGTCAAGCTGAGGGAGGGGGATGTCAAGAGAAGCCACCCATCACTACCAAAATAGCTTCAGTGTGGTCCGAGAGTCGGTACCATCAGCATGAGTCCTTAGAAGGATTCGCTCAGCTCCTGACGGGTTTAGACCCCTGAACTTCCTGAGGAGAGAGCAAAGGTCCCGAGACCCTTTCAGGAGCTCTTTCAAGTCAAGTGGTAGGAAAGACCAGGGGCCAGAGTCTCTTGCCATTTGTCCCAGCAGATAAGACCAGGACACCAAGTGCAAACGGAGTCGGGACAGGAGGAGTAGATGCTGTCACATGGGCCAGCCAAGTACCATGAGGGGCCCTCAGGTGGCACCACCCAGGGTGAGGCTCTCATCCTGTGAGACTGTAACCCACTTCAGAGCCAAGCTGGGGGTCGCTCTCTGTGGATGCGTTAAAGTCAGCTTGAGCTTCTGCAGTCGCCTAGGCTTCCCAGCTGCTCCGTGTCCTGAGTGATGCTTAGCAGGTTTAGTTACCATTTCTGAGCTTCTCTGGCACAGCGTTTCCTGAAGATCTTGGACCCAGACACCCCAAGTTTCGACTTAATTACACAGTAGATGCCTCTGCCAGGCAAGTAGCCTGGCCCCCACTGCCTTAGATCAAGTTGCTCTGTTTGCTGTCGGTTTCGGCCCCCTTCTGTTACCTCTGTCTACAGGGAAGCCAGCTTGGGCAAACAAACTCTTGTGCAAAACTGTGGCTCCCCCTCTCCTCCCCGCAGAGTGCCTACCAGCAAAGGAGGCTCCAAAGAGGGTGGTACGCAGAGAAGTCGCAGGTGCTGGCTGCAGAAGGAAAGGCCATCGGGAGGCCAAGGAACAGATGTTGTAGGCCACGCCCATGCTAGATGTGCCCTGTGTTATACGTTTAACCTACACAGCCATTCCAGTCAGCAGTGTCTCCATCTTGCCATATAGAAAGTGAGACACACAGGCTAAAAGATCAGCCTCGTGGCTTGTACGTGGGAAAAGCAGACCAGCAGAGATAGAACAGTATAGTGTATACAGTATGGTCTTAGTTTGGGCTTTAATGGTTTGGTTTGGTTTGGTTTGGGGGGGGGCGGGGGGCGGGGATGCAATTGAAAGCCCTGAAAAAAAAAATGAATGTATATTTTATTGTTAATTCACATTCATAGAAAACAGGGTTAGGGAGTAGCCTGCACCACTTCACACAACTAGAGAATGGCTAGGCCATGCTTGGCTCTCTTCCCAAGAGAACCTGCCCAGAATTCAGTTCAGAGGAGTTGGGCCCAAGGTCTGAGCAGCTCGGTCATCTTGGCATCCAGCAGATCATGCCTGACCCTCTGAGGGCTGTAAGGCACTACTAGTTCAGTGTGCCAGGTAGGATTCAAGGATACAGAGCCCACAGCCAGGACATTAGCCACCTAGGACAATCCCTCCAAGAGAAGGAAAATACTGGGAAAGTGCTGAGCCCAGAGGCCTGGTGCCAGCCCCGGGAAAACAGGGAAGTGTGTCACGGTTGGCTGGAGCAGGGGCCGTGGATTGCAGTAAGGGTGATCCACACTGGCTTAGCAAGGACAGCGGGGAACTAACCTGTGCAGAGCCCTGCGTTATCACTGACACCGTGAACATTGACTCTGTTCTAATGAGGACAAGAGCCACTAACCGCCCGCCCCCCCCCGCCCCCCCCCCCACCCCCCATACTGCCTGAGCTGGCTGCATGGCCCTGTGCATAACCCTGAGGTTCACTGAGTGTGTGCTTTTTGCAGGAGAGTCCCTGCTGTGCCCAACCTGCCTGGCTTTGAAGACTCTCCCAGGCCACAATTGACTTATCAGAGCTTTGCAAAGGCCAAACGCATTAGACAGCGGCTGGATCGCTCTTGCTCCCTGGTGGCTCCCCGGTGGCTCCTGTGTGGCCTGATCACAATGCCCTCTTGTCATTTCAGCTGAATAGCATTGGCAGTTACTACAAGCCCTGGTTCTTCAAGCATGTGGAGAACTACCTGAAGACAAACCGGGAGGGCCTCGAATACATTCCCCTGAGACACTACTACCACCGACACACGCGCAGCATCTTCTGGGAGCTCCAGGTGAGGCTTGGCTCTCTCAGGCCCTGGCTCTTAGGACAGCGGCCATTCATATTGCGGCCACAGTTCTCTGTCTCTCTCTGGTGAAGGAAATGGTCTCGCCCGTGTGGTCCAGCAGAGCAGTTGCTGTGATTTGGCCTGGGGACAGCCGGCTGCAGGGAAGAGTTTGCTTTTCACCATTCACACTGAGTGTGTTAGCCTCACTTTGGGAAAAGGTAGACCTTTATCTTCCTGGAAGTGTTACCATTGCCGAGCAGAGGGGCTCTAGCTCTGTGTGGGGCCAAAGCAAGAGGGGGAAGTCAAGTTGAGCCTGGAGGTGAACATAAGTCTGTCACTATGTTGTAGGGATGAGTGGGAACCTTAGGAGATGGTGCATGCTGTGGCCCCTGGACAGGCCACACAGAACCTCCAGGGGAGTCTCTGGGCAGAGGACCAGCCAGAGGCAGGCCATGAGAATTAACTAGTGTCTGGTGCATAGTTCAGAGAGCTCAGTACACACATGAAGCTGTTTAGCTTCACCTTCATAGGACCACAGATGTTTTCTTTGTACCGTTAACCTCGTGCCCACTGAGCAAGGACGCATTTTGCACACTCTCTAGGGGACACACAAACACAGGAAGTGGAGTTGCTGGAGAATGGGAATCGTGTGTCTAACTGGTAGAGGTCCTGCCACGGTGTCTCCCACAGTAATTATGAAATTATGATGCTTACATCTCATCTGGCAGCGTCCCAGTCTTCCTGTCCTGGCCAAGACTTACTTTCTGATTTGTAAGCTATTGTGATTACAATCATCCTCAGATGTGCCGTGGTGCCCCAGAGATATCTGACTGTAGCTCCTTATTGATCCCTTCATGTTGAGCGTCTGTCGAGTGCCTGTGGGCCATTTGTGGGGTCTTTGGCTGGTTTTTATTTTTAGTCCGTTCATTCATTTTTGGTGTGTGTGTGTGTGTGTGTGTGTGTAACATGATGTACATGTGGAGGTCAGAGGACAACTTATAAAAATCAGTTCTCTCCTCCACCTTGTGGGTCCCAGGAATTAAACTCGAGTTGTCGGGCTTGGTGGCAAGCGCCTTTATCCACGGAGCCATCTCATGAGCGCCTTTGTTCAATTTTCCTGGTCTGTTTGTGTTTTGTTGTTGATGTGTGTGCATTTTTCACATACTTACACATCTTCACACAAGATGCTGAGCCATCAGCAGATACATGATCTACAAATATTTCTTCCATCCTGCACGCTGCTCTTCATAGTTTTGGCAGTGCGTGATGACGCACATGCTTTTCATGTAGATGAATCCCGGCTTATCTATTGTCTCAGTCATGCTTAGGAATGTATTAACAAATGCAAGATAACAGAAATCCTCTCTATATCTCCCAATCTATTGCCTCCCTGGCACTCCGAGGTTGTAACTCTTGCGTTGGGTTGAACATTTGGCACATACTGTTCGAAGCAAGAGCCAGCTGCAGTCTCCTACAACAGTCTGTCCTCTGGTCCCTGCAAGCTGTATATGTCTGAGACACAGCAAGGTTGCTTAGCTAGAGCAGAGATGCAGAACGAGGTCACACGGTAGCCTGAGGCTAGGTCTCATGGCTCCTTGTAGGTCAAGTGAGAACCTTACACTTTATTATAGGTGCGATAGGAAGTCAGTGGGGGCTTGGGGCAGGAAGGTGATGTGTCCTAGTTTTTATTTTTAAAGACTATCTTAGCCGGGCGATGGTGGCACATGCCTTTAATCCCAGCACTCGGGAGGCAGGGGCAGGTGGATTTCTGAGTTTGAGGCCAGCATGGTCTACAGAGTGAGCTCCAGGACAGCCAGGGCTACACAGAGAAACCCTGTCTCAAAAAACAAACAAACAAACAAACACACAAACAGGAAGGAAGAAAGAAAAGTAAATCTTTGGTAGCTGGATGGAGAATTGATTGGTAGCTGGATGGAGAATTGAGTAGGTTGGGGACTGAGTGATCATGGAAGAAGAGATGAAAGATTTCTGTTGTCTGGGAGGCAATGGGGACGAAAAGCAGCCTGAGGCCCAGGAAGGACTGACTGTTGAGCCAGCCTACAGGATTGCCAGACAGATTGGCATGAGATCAAGGCTGGAGACCCAAGAACTGGTGAAAGAGGTCCCCTAACTGTGACAGGAAGCTGGGGGTGGGTGGAGGTGGCACATGATGGACACGGGAAATTCTGCCCTGAGCATATCTTTTGAAGGTAGATTCACTGGGAATGCAGGTTGGGCCCTGAATTGGTAGCCAGTCAACTGTGTGTTTGAGAATCAGAGGGTCTCAGCAGAGATAAAGGCCATGTGTTTAAATATGGGCCAGTGGCAGAGAAATGTTTTTGAATTTGTAGGGGAAATGTTTGTGTTTGGTTGTGTTGTGTTTGAGATAAGGTCTTGTAGCCCATCATGGTCTTTATGTAGCTGATCTTCCTGCATCCACACCCCCACTTCCTCCAGATGCTGAGCTCAACCACACCTGGCCTTTTCTTCTTTCTAGCAAATGATATTTAAAGCCAAGATAGTAGGCGCATAAAAACGCCCAGCCTGGGTGCCCTACAGCCCTGGGGAGGAGCAGCCAGCGAAAGAGAAGGTGCCCTTAACCATAGCCAAGTAGAGACCTTCAGGAAAGCATTGAGTCCTAAGTGAGATGAAGGGATAGAGTCAGCTTTGAATAGCAGGTGGAAGACTGGGCTGGTGGAAACCAATCTCAGAGGCTACTTCTAACAGGACAAACAGACCCAGGCAGGGGACAGGAGCCAGACGAAGCTGAGGATGGCGCTAAGAAAGATGCTTGCTTCTGTGATTGTTTTCAGGAGAGATGCCAACATGGTTATGTGTCCTGGGGCTGATGAGAGGAATGACGGTGTTGGGTGGGGGCTCTGGAATGGAGCCTTGGGTGGCCTCTTGGTGGCATGTGTAGTGAGGAACAGGCTCCTGGAGTTGGGCACAGCTTGGTCCCTTCTTCTGGTTGCCTGTAATTTCCCAGTGAAATCAGAAGTAGGAATTCCAGCCAGGGCGTGGCCACAGCTTGAGAAGGGTGACATGAAACTTGCCCCTTAGACAATAGAAAGTTCATTGTCTGGGAATGACCACGGAATTCAGCCTCCTGTGACTGGTGACTGTGCGCTCAGGGCAAGGCCAGTGTGTGGCTGTGGGTTTTCACGCTGTGAAAGTGACACCGGGTGGGTAGAGCGGGCCACCTCTAGGGGAGGTTGGATGATAGGAACTGTGGAGTAGACAAATATAGACACTGGTCGTCTGAGGCTCCGGAACATTCTTAAAGGACCAACTAGCTGATATTTTAAGCTCTTCTACTCCAGTAATCGAGCTCTGCTGCCGAGGTAATCCCATGTGGTACCACTGGCTCTGGGAAAAGATATCCTGGGACTGGTTTGGCTCTGAGGTTGGATCACCATGGTGACAGTGCTGCCTGAGATAGGACTTAAGAGCAGTAACTCAGCTCAGTAAAGATAAGAATGCTGGAAGATAAAGGCAAAACGAGCCGGGGAGCTGAGGGTACCGAAGTGTGGATAGATCATATCTGTGAGAATTAAAATCACCAAGTACGAGTGCAAATGAAGGCAGCGGTGGTCCCAGACTTGGAAAGGCAGAGCTGCAGCGTGCCAGGGGGCTGTGAGGGGGATACGGTGGCCCACGCCTCAGTGACGATAGCCACGAATGTGAGGTAAGCGGTAGCCGTGAGTGTGGGTGAGCGGATGGTGCCATGAAGTAGGGCAGGCGGATTGCAGTGCTTCAGGCTCAAGTGAGGGGTCCGTGAGAGCGAGGGATGGGAGGGTGATGGATGAAGGAAGCTCTTGCTCCTCGGGCTCCTTGAGCCTCATCACAGCAAAGTGACACCTCGCCCATGACAGATCACCAGAGAGAGACTGCAGATGCTGCAGTGTGCCTACCACATCATGGTTTCCGGCCCCCCCTCCATACCCCACATGTTAGCATCATGTGTCATTTAGTTGAACCCACTCCAGCTGAGGGGCACTGAGCCCCCATCTCATGAGATAGACTTTTAAACCACTTCAGTCTGTGCTCAAAATGAGACTTGCCATATCTTTGGTGCTGTTAAGCGAACACTGTCCTAAGCCGCCTTCATTTACAGGAAGGAACAGGAGTGTTGACAGCTGTGTGTGCTCACCTGGAGTTTACACTGGGGACTTAGGAATGCCGGGCGGCAGGGAAACAGGGCCGGGTATCAGGAGAAGCTATGCTGTTGGTCACAAGGAAAGTATCAGCTGGCCCACAGGAGGTCCGAGTGGGGGTGGCCTTCAGAAGAGTGTGCCCTTTGAGATCCGTGGACTTTGCCCACACTTCTGCCCCTAGATCAGGCCTTTCTTCCCTCCTCCTTGCCTGATGAAGCAACTAACTCCCTTCTGCCATGGGTGGCTTCCTGAGGAAGGGACCCAGTTCTGAATGTCCCTGGGGAAGTGGGTGGAACACCCAGCTAGGCGGAGTTATAGACCTTACCCGGAAGCTGAGACCTTTCTGATAAGGGACACATGTACACAATTTTCAGAATGCAGGCTTTCCCTCCTAGACACCACCCTTTCATTGGCCGCCTTCTTCACCTTGCTCCCAGTAGAAAAGAGCTTTGAAAGAACCCAGTGAACCTGCATGCTGGGTGATAAGCCAGCCCATCCCTCTTCTCAGCCTGACTTGCCCAGACACCTCCCAGCTTCCCAACTTGCATCACTGAGCAACACCAAAGTCCAGGGCCAGCTAGGTAAGCTGTGGGGCCCACACACAAAGCAGGCCTATAGTGCCACTGAGCGAGCGTACTAAAACGTAACGCCTTTTCCTTTGTCCTGTCCTGATGCTTGCATAGTAAATACAAAATTAATTCTACGTTATCAGTGGGCATTTTGCCATTCATCTTTTAAATATCAATCTGAGAGTATTTAACTCTTCCTACTTGTGTATTTTTTGTTCCTAAGAATGCAGCACTAGGCCGGGCAGTGGCTCACGCCTTTAATCCCAGCACTCAGGAGGCAGAGGTAGAGAGTTCTCTGAATTCAGGGCTAGCCTTGTCTCAGAGTGAGTTCCATTGTTAGCTAGTATGTGGGATTATCATAGATAAGAAAGGAGATCGGGGATCCTTGCTCATCCCTGGGACTCTGCAGCCAGCCCATCAGAACAGAGGTGGCCAATAGCAGGCCAGATGCAAGCCACAATTGAGTTGTTAAGAGCCCGAGGGAATTACTTCCCTTGTAGGGAATGAGTGACTTCTGCGTATTGGCAGGACCCAGGACAGGAGTAAAGCCAGGGCCAAAGGATGTGTCAGGAGGTGGCAAAAAGAAGAGCAGTGTTTAAACACTGACTTTCTGTGGCTGACAGTTTCATCTGATACAAACCAATGGACCTGAGAATCAGGAACAGGCAGGCATCTCATGGTGTCTCTCTGTTCACCTTGGAAACATCAGAGACCTGGGATAGCACATTGCTGTCAAGTGTGTAGGGAGCAGTGTTCACCTCTAGTTTCAGAGTACAAGATGGTGCAAGGATCTAAAGTAGGGTCCCTTAAAGCTACCCACAATATTTAATCTAGAGTTGTCTGTGTCCAGGAACTTAACATCAGAAGTACATGTTGATGGGCAAAGACATGTGCCAAGGATCTTTACTGATAATCTCTCAATGATCTAAGTGTTCATAAATACAGAGCTGCTTAAATAAGTGGTTCTACAGCTCTGTGGCCTTACTGGTTGCATTGCTGTGTTCTGATGCTCAACGCACAACAGTGGGAGCCAAGCTGGTGGTTAAACTCTGCCTGCTGTGTGGGTCAAGCAGATGGACAGTGGTTGGGCGCTCTCATAGGAGAGCCCTGACTCCAGGGATGCCTGAGGGGTGCTACTGGGCTTTTAGCAGTTGGCATTCATTGCAGCTTTGGGCTCCCATTCTTGGGGAATCTTCGGGAGCTCCCTCTGACTCTGTCCCAGCTCCACTGCTGTCTAGAGTCCTGTACCCTACACTCCGGAGAGAGTGTGTCTTAGTTAGGGCTTCCATCTCTATGAAGAGACACCATAACCAAGGCAACTCTTTTAAAGGACAACATTTATTTAATTGGGGCTGGCTTACAGGCTCAGAGGTTCAGTCCATCATCATCAAGATGGACACAGCAGCATCCAAGCAGGCATGGTGCAGGAGGAACTGAGAGTTCTACATATTTATCCAAGAAAGCCAGGAGCAGACTGTCCCCACGTGGCTAGGAGGAGGGTCTCAAAGTGCCCTACCCTCACCCCCCAGTGACACACTTCCTCCAAAAAGTCCACACCTATTCCAGCAAGGCCACACCTCCTAATAGTGCCACTCTCTGGACCTAGCATATTCAAGCCACCATAGTGAGCGTCACAGAACAGCAACCATGCCATGAATGTCTTTGTTTCTGACACCCACCTTTGGTGTCAAGGCTCCGGAGGCTGTGGTACCCTCTGCACGTTGGTGACTTAGGAAGGTAGCCAGGCCTAGAGCTGGGAGGAATTTTGTGAGCTAGGGAGCTAAGGGTGTGGCTGAGGAAGCAGCTGGCATTAGAGACATCTGCCTGTCAGGATCTCCAGGGAGACCAGGGGAAGCAGGAGAATGTGAATGGCTGGCTGTGTGCAAACTAAATGGAAGGCTCGATGTGGAGCTAGATTCCATTTACCTGGTGAGAGTTGTCCTTGCTGCAGACCTTAGAAAAATTGCAGGAGTTTGTAACCCCATAGGAAGAAAAACAATATCAACCAACCAGGACCCCCAGAACTCCCAGGGACTAAGCCATCAACAAAGGAGTACACATGGCTCCAGCTGCATATGTAGCAGAGGATGACCTTGTCATGCATCAATGGGAAGAGGGGTCCTTGATCCTAAGAAGGCTCAATAGATGCCCCAGTGTAGGGGAATCGAGGGTGGGGAGAGGAACACCCTCATAGAAGCAGGGGAAGGGAGGATGTGGTAGGGTGTTCCCGGGAGGGAGGGAAGCAGGGAAAGGGATAATATTTGAAATGTAAATAAAGAGAATATCCAATTAAAAAGAAAGAAAGAAAAATTGTTCAAGCTCTCTTAAGAATTGTCTCTTCTCTGTATAGCCCTGGCTGTCCTGGAACTCACTTTGTAGACCAGGCTGGCCTCGAACTCAGAAATCCGCCTGCCTCTGCCTCCCAAGTGCTGGGATTAAAGGCGTGCGCCACCACGCCCGGCTCGACTCACTCTTGAAAGCTGGAATGGTAGTCACCTTACTGTGTTACTGGTCACAGTATCTGTTTGTCTCTCCTGTCAGAGACAAAGGAGCTGAGCTCAGAGAAGCTAAGTAACTAGACCAAGGCCATTATAGTTGGTAAACCTGCGAGATGGGAATCAAGCCCTAGCTCTCCTCCTATAAAGAGGGGCGTGCACCCTGGAGTTACCTGTCCCTAGTGGCTTGAGGAGCTGCCCCTGCCTCCTCCTCCTCCTCCCCATCGCCATCTCTGTCTTTTAGGACATCATCCCTTTCGGCAACAACCCCATCTTCCGCTACCTCTTCGGCTGGATGGTGCCTCCCAAGATCTCCCTCCTGAAGCTGACCCAGGGCGAGACGCTACGCAAGCTGTACGAGCAGCACCACGTGGTGCAGGACATGCTGGTGCCCATGAAGTGCATGTCACAGGCCCTGCATACCTTCCAAAATGACATCCACGTAAGCTGGGTGACCAGGCGGGCGTGGTCCCATGGAACCCAGGTCTTCTCCCTAGCTCTGTGTCGCCCACCCATCTGTGTATCTGCCCTCTGGGCCTTGGTTTCTCCAACTATACAATTAGGATCTTAGCCCACCCAGGAACTGTAGTACCCTGATAAGCTGCTTTAGAGTGGCCCCGTAATATGGAAGTATTTGGCAGGGCTGGAGGGAGAACTGAAGCTGGAAGCAAGCACCTGGGACCCTCTAGTGGGTTACAAAGTCAAAGTTCCCGTTTGCAAGGATGTGGGTGAGCTAGTCCCGGGTCTGCTACCTGCTGGGAAAAGACAGACCAAGCTGTTTCTCTGACCTCTCACTCAGGTCTACCCCATCTGGCTGTGCCCATTCATCCTGCCCAGCCAGCCAGGACTAGTGCATCCCAAGGGAGATGAAGCAGAGCTCTACGTGGACATCGGGGCATACGGGGAGCCACGTGTGAAGCACTTCGAGGCCAGGTCCTGCATGAGGCAGCTGGAGAAGTTTGTGCGGAGTGTGCACGGGTAAGTGACCCGGGGTCTGGGGGACACAGGGGCCTCACACCCACCTTGTCCATCCTCACCGCCGCCGCACTCCTTCCCTCCCATGCAGGTTCCAAATGTTATACGCCGATTGCTATATGAACCGCGAGGAATTCTGGGAGATGTTCGATGGCTCCTTGTACCACAAGCTGCGCAAGCAGCTGGGCTGCCAGGACGCCTTCCCTGAGGTGTACGACAAGATCTGCAAGGCGGCAAGGCACTGAGCAGGGCACCTGGGGAGCCAGCTGCATGGACCTGCTCTCCCTCGCTCGCTCCGGCTTCTCTGCTTTCCCAGGTCTCAGAAAAGAAACCCCTCCACATCCCCGAGGCAGCCCGATGGCTTCCAGGGTGGCTCGGGCAAGTGGAAGCACGTGGAGTCAGACAGACCTAAGTCCCAGGCCCAGATTAGCCACTCGTTAGCTGTGTGACTGACTCTGGGCTAGTCACCTGGCCCCTGTGTGCCCCGTGTTCATCTGTGAAAGGAGGTAAAAAAAAAAAAATATCTACCTGCTGGATGTCACCCCACACTAAGGGCTTCCACCACTGCTTCCATGCAACCTCACGCCTGGCTCCTGCTTTGGATCTAACAGCTGAGTCCAGACAGGCTCCCCACAGGTCACCCTTGCACGGGTTTGGCCAACACCATGAAGGAGTTGCCTTGGAGTTTCACCTGCATAGCTTGCATCAGCCCCGAGAGGGCAAAGGAGGGTCAGCCTTCCACTTGGCCTCGGGGGTGGGGCAGGGGGCATCTGATTGGCAGGCAGGCCCAGGATGTGCTGTGCCAAAGCCAGGTCTACTCCAAAGTCCTCTCTGCCATCTTCGGACCATCCTGGCCCTACTTCTGTGTGCTCGAGCTGCCCCAGCCATCACTGAGCCCACTCAGGACTGCTCCTGGAAGACATCTCAAGGTGGGAAGCCTGGCTTTCCTGGGCTTTGCTTTCTTAACTCCCACCATCCAGGCCTCCTCTAGAGTCCACTGAGTCACAATGGGGGCACATGCTCATGACTGTGTCACTTAGGGGCGGTCCCCACACTGAGTGAGAAAGGGGCATCTGCCCTGTTGCTACTGTGAGGACCCTCCCTGGGGTTAGAAAGAAAGCATCCAGGGTCACTCATCTCCCCCTCCCCCATTTTGTTCCCTCCCCCCCCCTCCCCCCCCCCCCCCCCCCGGCTCTAGTTAATTTCAGTGCCTTACAAATCCTAAGCTCAGAGAAAGTTAGCTCCATTTCCGTTCCCAAGGGAGGGGCCTCTGAGGTCCTTCTGCCTTGTTGATGAAGAGTGGTTGGTTGTAGAGCCCCCACCTTCAGAACTGCCTGGCCCAGCTGGAAACCCAGAGTCTGAGGGGGAATCAGGTTCTGGAAGGCAAGCCAGAACTCCAGAGCTGAGCTGGTCACAGTCACTCCTCCCCCACCACCCCTGCCCCTCCAGAGGCTGCAGTTTTCTCGCCTGTCACTTGGAACATTAGAGCTCCTGAAGCCTGTCTGTCTTAAGACGTTGGGAAAGCCTCGTGTTGAAAGCCGGGGGAGCTTAAATGATCCAGGTGGTAGCTAGGGACCGTCCATCAGTGGTCCTTCCCTCCACCGCCACGCCAGCTCCTGGGTCGTTTTCATTTATCTGGCAGAGCCCAGGACCCTTAGAATCATATTTTAGCTGAAGGATGCTCACTGATGCGGCCGAGGGCTTGGGATACTGCACAGTGCTACTGTGTCCTGTGAAGGCTGGTGCACTCAGGGCTGTGGGAAGGCAGAATCACCTCATCCATTTGGCCTGTGAAGGAAGTAACCTCACTTTGCTGTCTGAGCAGCATGTATTCCTGGCATGGGCTCTCCTAGTGGTCCATGTGCATCCTTGCGCATGTGCACTCGCTCGCAGACTGATGACCCTGCTTGCTGCAGATGAATGGTCAACGCGAGCTAGGTTAGTTAGTGTGATGTATAAGGCGCCATCATTCCTCAAGTCAAGCCTCCATCCCAAAGCACCTGGAGCTGTGGCAATGATGCCAGCAACCTGTGTCACCCAAAATAGTCAAAATCCAGCCCTCCACAGACACTCCCCAGGACCTGGGGAGGGAAGGGATTTTGAGTCACATTAGCCTCAGGTTAGTGTTTGGCTCCAGTAATATCTTGCCCGAAAAGTGGTCGTCTTCCAAGCATGGTGTTCTGGGTCCCAGCCTTGTCTTATCGCCTGTCCTGTCAGTGTCCAACCACACGGTGGCTTGGTGGGGTCACTCAGCTGCTATGGGACAGCACATGTGGGAAGTCAACGCAAGCCTCTCCCCTCCGTGGCTCTGGTTTCTTGGCTGCATGGTTCTCTGTAAATTCAGTTGTAGCCACTGTCTTTGGCTAGAAAGCTGAATTGGCTGTTGCTGAAAGGAAGGAGGGGATGGGTGTGGCGATGTGTGCTGTGTGATTTGTTGTTTTTTTTTTTTTAATTTGGTCATGGGGACCAAGGAGAAGGCATGAATCCCTGTATTTGGCTCTTGCAGCCTCAGGCACTGTGCCTACTCTCCAGGTCATGTCCCTGTGGTTCTGGGGCCACCACTTGTGTAAAATAAAGTACAGCCTGGACGCTAGTCTTTTGTCATTTATTCAGAGGACCAGTGTAGAGTCGGACAAGGACGCAGCCACCGCCACTGGTGCCATTCAGCTCCAATGTCCTGTCTGAACACAAGCACCCACAGATGAGGGCTAAAAACATGGGGGAAGCGGGTAGCAAATGGATTTCTGTCATTCCAGTGAAGAAATGCTGGCACCTCAGGAGGGATGGGCTCTGTCCTCAGGCACCAGGTACACTTGTCAGGTCTGGCTGGTGTTCTGGCTTCATCAATCGGTTGTGACAAACCAGTTTTGACAAGCTCATTGTTCCTGTGTCGATGTCCTCATCCAAAAGCCGAAGGCACAACGACCCTTCCAGCAGAACACAGTGCCTTCCTCTGCACACTACCAGCCTTCCTGTCAGCCAGATGTGTCCACAGGGATTAAGTGGTTAGCTTTGCAGTCACTAGAGACCCAGATAAGCTTCTGTTAGGATTGAACCACATGGACTTGTATTTTTTAATAGTTGGCTCACCCCAGGACTTTGATGCCCAGAGCCGGGAGAATCAAGTTTTAACTTGGTACACTTTGCACAGGTGTGTATGTGATGGGAATTTTACTAGAACCTGTGATTTTCATTCCGAAACTGGCTTCAAGCAACCTTTTGGGAAGTCCCTTCTCTGATTTCATAAGTTGTATCTTAAATCTGTAATATCCCCTCTGCTGGCCAGCGTTCTTTCTGTAACAAAGTACCTGAGATGTTGATCAAGAGGAGAGCTTTATTTCAGCTCTAAGTTCTAGAGGTTCCAATCCATGATCCCTTGGTCCTGAGGTGAGACAGTGTATAGTAATGGGTGGGTGTGGCAGAGGAAATGGTCAGAAACCAGGGAGAAAAGAGAATAGAAAATGGAGTTGGTAGTCCTTCAGTACCATTTACAGGCATGTTCCCAGGGATCCAAAGACCTCCTACTGAGCCTTTCCCAACAGAACCAGCCCTTGACACCAGGCCTTTGGAGACATCCCAAGCCCAAACTACCATTAAAATAGCTTTCGCTCTTCAGTCCTAGACATAACCTTACATTGAGATGAGTCTTCACCACAGGGTGTCTCCAAATCTCAGTCTTGTAAGCAAGAAACGGAAGTGGGCATCTGCTGACTGGCCATGACCCACCCACCCACATAAAGTACGCAGTTTGTCAATCTCACATGCCAAGTGACCGGGTTAGGCACATTCCAGTGCCTGGCTACCACGTGACACAGACAAGTTGACACAGAACGTTAACTACCACAGCTGCAACATCCTGCTTTGCTCTGAGAGCCAGCTTAACCATCTCCTGACACGCTGTGCTTCCGGACACACCCCTGAATGCAAGGTCAGCGTGAAAAGTGGCCCCACATCCCAGACCCGGGACAGTCACCTCCCAGGGGTCTGCTCTGCACCCAACAACCCATCTACCCTCAGTTTGGTTAGATCCCCTTTCTCTGGCTGAGTCTGGGGGTGGGGTGTCTAGAGAGTGGATCAGCAGGGCCTGAGATACAGGTTACTGGAAGAGGAAGTCCCAGAAGCAGGCTGTATACAGCACCTGCAGAATGAAGGACCACGCCAGGGCCAGAGTAAGAGCCCGGCCAGCTTAGGTGTGGGCGGTTATTAAGTAGCTCACCATGATGAGAAAACCAAAGATCCAAACTCCAAATGAGGAATGAAAGGGGCTCTAGGCAGGGTGCATGCTGATGGTCCTGGCTACTCCGGATGCTGAAGAGAACAGTCATGATTTCATTTCTTTCACAACCACGACTTGGACCCACGTGAGAAAACAACTGGTAGAACCGGCTCTGAAAACATGTCTGAAATCGCTTTATTATGTAAGTTCTGTGGCTGAGTCTGTCAGGTCTCCTCATCCTCTTCTCCAGGGGACAACTGGCTCCCCCCACCACTGTCATTGATGTAAACAGTGAGGGGGAACGTCACAGGATGTTGTCACTCACCCCCGAGGACCCACCTCTAACCACACTGGTGGCCCACAATGCTAAAGTGGGGTACAGCGCTTCAATGGCTGAACACTGGAAGTCAGCAGTCTCCTCCCAGCACGAGGCTCTGTTGAGTGTCCAGAGCACCCTAGCATGGAGATGGGGTTTTCCTACAGGTCCCAGACTGCTACGTAACAAATGCTCCTCTCCCCGCCTCATTCTGGGACAACGGTGAGTTAGGTACCCACGCTCTAGCTTCACAGTGCAAGGGGTTCCAGGAAGTCACCCACGACCCCCTCTTCCATCCACCTGCTCTCTGGCTCCCAAATTCACGTCACCAGCTGACTGGAATGCTTAGGACAATGGATCTCTTGTAACAAAAGATACCTGGTCCCCCTGCTGTCCCAGTAGACACTGTGACTTTTGACCGCAGGGCTACAGCAAAGATGACCCTCCTGCCTTCTCCCCTCACCCAGGCATTCTCCAAGATCCCTGCTTCCTTTCCCATCTCAAGATTTCTCTTCTGGCCTTGGGCTCTCTGGTTGCATCAGGCTGTTCTTCCCGAGTGGCTTTAAGGAGTAGGATCTGAATTGTAGTCCACAGTTGGACGGCACTTGCCCTTCGTAATAGGTGTAATCCGTTTCCTGTAAAAAGGAGAAAGAAGAAAACAGGCACAATCCCTTGCAAGGAAGTGAGTTCCACATCCATGACCTCCAGACCTTTTACAACACAGAGTCCTTTCTAAGGGAGAGTTCTCTATTTTATACCCATTTATCATAGCCAGAATGTCTTATAATAGCTCCCAGGGAAAACCACAAGAAGGCTAGTGAGACTAGCCAGAATCGGTGAGGTCTAGCTTCAGCAAGAGACCCTGCCTCAAATGAATAAAGCAGAAAGTGATCCAGAGAGACAGCGTACATAAACTTGAGGCTTCTACACACATATAAACACATGTGCTGGGCATCCACACAAGTGTGCGCTCACACATACACACACTCACAACTACATTTTATACACATGAAAAACAAACACATAGAAAAAAGAAAAAGAAAACAACAGAGCAAGCTGGCATGCTCTTGGTTACTGCCTGTTCTCGCCAACTGTGGCAGGGTCTCCAAGAAGTCAGAGCTACGGTTGTTTCATGCCTTTGCCTGTATCCTTCAGTCTGTCCAGTCAAAGGACAGAGGGTAGGAGAGAAGGCTCACCAGAGTGAGGGGCCTCTCCTGCCATCAGGCGGATCTGTGTCATGTCTCTGTTCTCCCCCTGGAGCCTCATCTTCCATCTAGACTTGGAGTCAGAATCTTTTGTCTTGGTCCTTCCCAACCCCATCTTCCCACCTAAACACCATAGCGCAGCTTCTAAAGGGAACGCCAGAGGTACTTCCTTTTAAAACCCTCTGAGCACCTTGGAGTAAATATTTACTTATATTTGTAAATACAATGTCTAGAAAATGACTTATGCTAATAACACTGGAAGCATTCTCAAAAGGTGGGGGCTAGAGAAATGGCTACGTGTCCGAGTGCAGAGGACCCACATGCCACTTCACAGCAGTCACATTGGGAGGCTCACAACCACCTATAACCCCAGCGCCAGAGAGATCTGAAGCCTCCAGCCTCTGCAGACATCTGCACTCACGTGCACACACCCACAGACACAGACATACACACATAAGGAAAAACTAAGAATAAAAGACAAAGGTAATATAAGAATATGAGCAACCTGCTCTTTAAGATAAATAAAAAGCTTTGAAAATACTTCAGCAAAGAAGTGAAAAAGAATGGTCAACATAGGGAGGTGCTAATTCAAACCATAGTGAAACACAATTAGAACAAAAATTCAAACACAAATCTCTCACATAACAATGATGTTGTGAGGCTGGGATGTAGCTCAGGGGCAGAGTGTTTGTCTAGCATATACAAGACATAGGTTCTATCCCAACAACCAACAACACAGTATGGAAACAAACCCAGCACGTGGAGCAAGTACAGCCTCACTCGGGTGCAAATACAAGCGGCTCAGCGTCACCAAATGCACTGAGTATTTCTTAGACCACTGTATGTCCATTTTACCAAATGACTTAAATATCCTATCCTGGGTTAGTTACCAGAAAGAAGTGAAAGCTGGCTATCTAGAGAGATCTACACTAAAGATCTTTAGCTTTACTAAAGACTGAGATATAAACAAAGGCAGCCCACGCACTCACTGATAACATTTCAGCATCAAAGGAACAAGCTATCTCTGCAAAATGGGCGGCCTCGGGAACACTGGGAACGATGTGTCTGTGCATGGTTGATTCCGTTTGGGAATGGCAGACATGTTTGTCACCAGCATGGGCAGTGCATTGATGCATTGATGCACTGATGCACTGATGCAGGCAGCATGAAGAAACTTTCTTGTAGTTTCATGACTATGCATTTGCCAAACTCGGGAGCTGGGGAGACGGCTTAGTGTGCAAACATGATAACTTGGGTTTGCTCTCCAGGGCCCACGTGAAAAGGTAGGCACGTAGCATGTGCTGTACTCCCAGCACTGGGGAGGTGGAGACAAGTAGATCTGGGCTTGCCTAGCCTAGTGGGTGAGCTCCAGACCAATGGCAGATCCCGTCACCCAAATAAGATGGACAGCATTCCTGAGACACGCCTCAGCTTGTCCTCTAGCTTCCACAGGCATGAATACATTGAAATGTTTAGGGCCTAGAGGATGGCTTGGTGGTTGAAAGCACGAGGTGCCTGAAGAGGACGCAAGTTCAGTTTCCAGCACCCACATCGCACAGCAAATACCTTTAACTCCAGCACCATGGATCAAACGCCCTCTTCTGGCCCCTATGGGCACTGCAGTTATACACACAAACACTCATAATTGAACATTTAAAATAAATAAGTTTAAACCTCATAAATTGCATGCCTGAGAAAGAATGACTTTTTTTTCGAGGCAGGGTTTCTCTGTGTAGCCCTGGCTGTCCTGGAACTCACTCTGTAGACAAGGCTGGTCTTGAACTCAGAAATCCGCCTACCTCTGCCTCCCAAGTGCTGGGATTAAAGGCATGTGCCACCGCTGCCTGGCAAGAGTGACTTTTATGTAGGTAGATTATACTATTCTAAATCTTACTTTTAAGCCTGGGTGTGGTGACACAGACCTTTATTCCTAGCATTCAGAAAGCAGAGGCAGGTGGATCTCTATGAGTTACAGGCCAGCCTGCTCTACATAATGAGTTCCAGGTTAGTCAAGGCTACCTAGTGAGACCTTGTTTTGAAAAAAATAAGTAAATAAAAAATAGAAGTAGGTCTGGAGAGATGGTTCAGTGGTTAAGAGCACTAACCAGAGGTCCTGAGTTCAATTCCCAGCAACCACATGGTGGCTCACAACCATCTGTAATGGGATCTGATGCCCTTTTCTGGTGTATTTGAATACAGTTACAGTGTACTCATAGATACATACATACATACATACATACATACATACATACATAAATACAATGTTTTAAAAAATAGAAATAAATCTTTTTATGAAAACCTATGGCTTACAACAGAACCAAGTCCAAGAGCTCAGCTCGATGTCCAAGGCCTTTAGTGACCTGCTGACCCACCCTGCCCTGTTCTTGCTAACACTCACACACTCTGTACACCATACCCAGTGATACTCTCCATGTTCATATTAGCTGAAGGTCAGGGAGGGGTTTCCTAGAGCCCCTCTTTCTGTCCCCAACATCTCAATCTTTCAGCAAAAAGTATATACAAAAGCCCAGGAAGTATAGGGAAGTGAGTAGAGGGGGTGGGGTAGGGGGTGAGGTAGAAGTGGGCGGGGTGAGAACAAGATTTGGGCTCCTGTCTCAGCCTTCCCGAGTCCAAAGAACTGTCCATCATCAAACTTGGTCTCTCTTTCCGGAACTCTGGGAAGAGCGGGGGGTGGGGGGCAGATACTGTCCAGGAGAGCTAGCCGCCTCCTCCAGATCTCATGCTTTCTTGCAGTTATGGGGAGTAGGGTATGCCCCCCATGATCTGCTGTCTTCTCTGCTACACTGTTCCAGGAGCCAGGTCAGTGCCTGCACAGAATAGGTGATGCTCAGTGAATTCCTGAGGAAGGCAGGCATCAACTCCACACACTAACAGTGACTCTGGGAATTCATGCTCCCTTAAAACTCCAATAGTCTCAGCTGAGAAATACTGAAATTAATGCCTAGTAATCTCACAGAGAATATACTGTGGTGGTTAATTTGTCAATTTGGCATGTTTTAGAACCAGGTAGGAAGTGCACTTCTGGGCATGCCTGTGAGGGTGTCCCCAGGGATGTTTACCCCATCTTCTGACACATCTTGATGTGGGCAGTAGCATCTCATTAGCTGGGATGCAGGACTGAACACAACAGAGACAGCAAACTGAGCACTAATGTCTTAGGGTTTCGCTGATGTGAAGAGACACCATGACCCGGGCAACTCTTACAAAGGAAAACATTTCATTGGGGCTGGCTTACAGATTCAGAGGTTCAGTCCATTATCATCATGGCGGGAACCATGACAGCGTGCAAGCAGACACGGTGCTGAAGGAGTCAGGAGCTCTAGATCTTGATTCACAAGCAGCAGCAGGAGACTGTGTTCCACGCTGGGCATAGCTTGAGCATAGAAGACCTCAAAGCCCACCTCCACAGTGCCACACTTCCTCCAACAAGGACACACCCATTCCAACAATGCCACACCTACTCTACCAAGGCCGCACCTCCTAACAGTGCCACTCCTATGGGCAAAGCATTCAAACACACAAATCTATGGAGTCCTATTCAAACCATTACAACTAGCATTTCTCTCTCTGCATCCTGATTGGGGACACAAAGTGACCAGGGGCTTCACACTCCTGCTGCCATGGAAGAGCCGTTTCCACTGCCATCTTCTTTACCTTGGTGGACTATGCCCACCAACTCAGAGCCACAATTAACCCTTTCTCCTCAAGTTAGTTTCATCAGGAATCCTCTTACAGCAATGAGGAAAGTAACCATATAGAAACATACAGAGTTTAAAACTCTGTGTATACTGCAAACTTCAAGAATATAAGAGTTTACTGTTACTTTAAGCACTGAACATTTATGGTCCCAATTTGAGGGTTTTTTTTTTTTTTTAGGCAAAGAATTTGCATTTTTAACTAAAATGCTGAAAGGACAGTGCATGCAGAAGTGTTTTGGCAGAAGTGTATTAATGCCTGTCGTTTCCTTTGAGATTTATCAAAAATAAAAGATGACTAAGAGGAGCAGAAGAGAAGGCTCAGCGGTTAGAAACATATGCCATTCTTGCAAAGGACTTGAGTTTAGTCCCAGCACTCACACCCAGTGGCTCATAACCGCTTTTAACTCTGACTCCAGGAGATCTGCCACCCTCTTCTGGCCTCTCTGGGCACTGCAGCCATGCATAAATACTCACATAACAAATACACAAACACACATGATTTAAATCTTTTATAAAGATGTCTAATGGAGTGGCAGATGGAAGATATCACTAAGTATTAAAACATTAGTAATGTGATAATTATGTAGATGACAATTTTGTATATAAAAGAGAGTACAGACACATGAATGCCATGTTGTATGTCAAAGGGCAACTTTCTGGGGTTTTTTTTGTGGGGGGGTTCTTTGGTTTTGGTTTTTTTGAGACAGGGTTTCTCTGTGTAGCCCTGGCTGTCCTGGAACTCACTTTGTAGACCAGGCTGGCCTCGAACTCAGAAATCCGCCTGCCTCTGCCTCCCAAGTACTGGGATTAAAGGCGTGCTCCACCACCGCCTAGCTAAGGGCAACTTTCTGAAGGTGGTTGTCTAATTTCACCATATGAGCTCTAGGGATTGAACTCAGGTCATCGGGATTGGCATCAAATGTTTTTATCCCATGAGCCATCTGGCTAGGCCATAGTAACAAAGTCTAAATGATGCACGAGTGTAGAGCCATGTGGTATAAAATCCTGTCACCTTTTCTACATGTTCCATTTTTCTCATAGTAAAACATTATACAAAAAATAAAAAGTGTAAATTTCTGCCAAGTAAACCCAGAAGCTTCGAAAGTGTTCCTTTCATGACGTCACTTAGTCGCTGGCCCCATTTCATTAATGAACACGTAGGCTCATCATTTGACAAGGTCCCAGGTGTTCCTCCTCTACGTATCAGCAAGACGCTGGAGCAGGGGAACAGAGACACTGTGTCTAGCTTCGCTGTGGGCATGTGAGGAAGCCCCAGTCCCACGGGGAAGCATGTGCCACCCTGGGGTGTGCAAGAGGCTGAGAATAAAGAGACACTGTCCTGAAAATCAGGGAAGGTTTTGTAACTCAGCAGAGCTGTGGCTGATGACAGAGGAGTTTCCCAGATAAACACTAGAACAACCATGTACAGTCAGTGTCCCCAGGACGAGGCCAGCAAGGGAGCTGCCAGGCTGACACTGGTCCACATGGACAGAGAGTAGGCGGACTGGAGTCTCTGCTTTATTTTTGTCTTTGAGTCAGTGTCTGACGATCCAGCCTTGGAGGGCCTGGAGCTTGGTATGTAGACCAGGTTGGTCTCAAATTTAGAGATGCACATTTCCAGCGCTGGGAGTGAAGGTGCAACTTTAAAATCCCAGTTAGGGCTGGGTGTGACAACACACGCCTTTAATCCCAGCGCCCGAGACAGAGGTGGGCATGTACGAGTTTGAGGTCAGCCGCGGTCTACACAGTTCCAAGCCAGATAGGGCTAAATAGGAAGATTCTGTCTCAAAAACAGAAATGTTGCAGAGCATCTACCAGACAAAGCTACTCAGTCATGGGCTCAAGCCACGCCATTGACTACAGTGGGTGTTCAATTTCCAAGTGCATCTTTCTCAGGGTGAGCTTTTAAGCACAGAACCCACGTGCTGTATTGACATACCTCAGTTAGCAGGGACAGTTATCCAGAAGTGGAACTACAGAAACCGAAAAGCAAAATAAGAATACTTGGGGACTTTCCCAGAACTATGTGATGGTGTAGGACTTTATTCTCAGTTTGCAGGTGGCACTGCCTACGTGCTAGGTTCCAAGGCCTGAATGGTATTTCCATCATGGGGTCAGTTATTCTATGGTCTGGGGGCCTGTAACAAAATAAAATAAAATAAAATATCCTAGCCAAAAGATCCAGAAAGGTAACCATTATGGATGTCTGCTGTCCAGTGAACACACATAGATCACCTACTGTATACACAGTAAAATAAAAAAAGAGGGCTTTCCCATACAGGACTCACATAAGCGGTTACCTGGTTAGAAGCCAGAGACCCAAGAAAAAGCCCAAGAAAAAGCAGGTAAGATTTGGAACTGAGATTAAGAAAAAGTGAGCAAACTGACACACGTCAGGAGGTTCTGCATCTCTGGCCTATGCTCTCCCTCACCTGGATTAGAGACAGACGGCATGCTGGGAAAGAGCGTGTCTCACCACCCATGGCCCCATTCTGCCTTGGCCCAGGAGATGACATGAAGCACAGATCAGGGTCAGAGCCACATATCCTGTTCCTGCATTCTCTGCCCTCCTGTGAGACGTGGCAAATCCCTTCAAATGCCTCTTCAAACCCTGCTTACTCATATTAGACGACGGAAAAATGGCAGACCAACCTCTTCTACACACCTCTGCTGTCTGTGGCTTTACACATTTCACAGCCACAAGCCCAGGGGACCATAGCCACCACCCTGGAAAATGGCAGACATCAACATGAAAGGGCAGGAAGGATCCAGTGAGAATCCCTCCCCCATCCAGTCTCTATTCATTTTTACTGTTTATTCCAGCTGTGTTTTAAATTAAAAATAAATTGTATATTGTTGTTGTTGTTGTTGTTGCTGCTGCTGCTGAGGCCTGCCCCCTCCCCCAGCACAGCTGTAGCCATTTTGTTCAATGCCCACAAGCTATTTCATATTATTGCTGCAATATGCCTGCCAGTTATTGACACAGAAAAATACCTTGACTCAGAGCAGGGCCATGCTGACCACATAACCCCTGTTATGTTCAGTATGTTCTATATGAGGTTTGTTAATCTTAAGAAATTCCACAAAGCTTCAGATAGGACCCCTCAAATCAAAGGTCAATATGAACCGTTCTGTCTAATCTTGAGTCAGAGCTGACCACTGAGCTCGCTTCCTGCACCTGCATGGGAGCCATCGTGGTCATTGTGGCTTTCTCCTTTATAAGCCTGTCCTAAGAACAGACTGGTACCTCAACCAGTTTCTCCATTCCTTTTTGTGGTCCTGATCTGATCAGTATTAGGTTGTACATTCAATAAACTATTCTTGCTTAGCTGAGATCAGTGTTCATATGGTTTGCGTGGTGATTCCGGAGCCCCAGCGCGCGGGCGCGCGCGCGTGTGTGTGTGTGTGTGTGTGTGTGTGTGCGCGCGCGCGCGCGCCACTCTACATGGATGCTGGGAACTGAACCCCAGTCCTCTGCAAGAGCAGCAAATGTTCCTAACTACTAAGCTATCTCTTCAACCTGCTTTAAAATTTTTTTCATTTTATTTTAAAATTAAGTATGGATGTGTGTTTGCATGGGGGTATGTGCACATGTGAGTGTCCAGAAGAGGGCACCAGATCCCCAGAACTCAAGTTAGAGGAAGTTGGTTGAAAGCCACCCGACCCAGGTGCTGGGACCCAGACTTGGGTGCACTGCAGTCACTCCTGCTCTTAGCTGCAGAGCCAGCCCTCAGCCCTCCAGCTGTGGGCTTCCTGAGCTGGGTGCCTTGCTGCATTTCACAGTCTGTACCTACAGTCTTCATTGTAATTCTTTTCTAAGAGTTTAAATTTTCAAACTCAGTTATTCTCTTAGACTTAAGAGCTTAAGGGATATTTGCTTGCTTGCTTGCTTGCTTGCTTTTAAACAAGGTCTAACTAATTATGTAGCCCATGGCTGACCTGAAACTTGCTATGTAATCCAGGCTGGCTGGAATGTACAGAGATCTACCTGTCTCTTATGGGATTAGACACATGTGTCACCACACCCAGCCAGAAGAGGCCTTTTTGAGAGCAGAAGTCAAGGGGTCGAAGCGAGCAGGGGAGGTCAATGACATAGGTATTAACAGGTATGTGTGAGCTCCTATACCTAAGACCATTGTTTGTGCATTAACAGAAAATTTAATTTAAAAAAAAAATGTGCTTCCTAATTTCCAGGCTCCCAGTTTGGGGAAATTATTCTTTCGGTGTTAACTTCTTGCTTTATTATATTATGTTTAGAAAAATGGACATAAATTTTCTATGATGACATTTTCGCTTAGACCGTCTATTGAGAGTTTCCTAGACAATCAGTTTTTATGTCTCCTTTTTTAAAATTATTTATTTATTTTACATACATGAGTACACTAGCTGTCTTCAGTCACACCAGAAGAGGGCATCAGATCCCATTACAGATGGTTGTGAGCCACCATGTGGTTGCTGGGAATTGAACTCAGGACCCCTGGAAGAGCAGTCAGTGCTCTTAACTGCTGAGTCATCTAGTCCCCTTATAAATATTTCTCAAGTGACTGAAATGACAGGGTAAATTTTATCTATCCGAAGCCTCCAAATAATTACTACATGCCCTCATCTGACATATTTTCAGACAGATATACTGAAAATTCCTGTTATTATGTGGGACTTTGCCACATATTTTGGGTATGGGAAAGATCATGGTTATTGTGATTTCTTCATGGATTTTGTTTGTCAGGATGAAGTATTCATCTTGTAGTGGAGTATGGTGCCACACTCAAGTAATCTCAGCCCGTGGGAGCTTAGAGCAGGACTGGGAGTTCTAGGCCACCCTGGGCTACATAGCAAGAACTTGTCAAAGGAAACAAAAATACCAGCCTTTGTTCTGTTTAACACTTTGTCTTCAGTTCCTCTTTGCTTGGTGTTGGGATAGCCTTCCTGTGCATCACATAAAGCCTGTTTCTGTATTACTCAGATGCTGACCTCTGGACCAGCAGAGAGCTGAGGACTGTCTGGACTTTGGTGTTGTTATTTTTACAAAACACTGAGACTGACGATGCGTGACAAAAATAGCAACACCAAAGTCCAGACAGTCCTCAGCTCTCTGCTGGTCCAGACACCAACATTTGGATAACACAAAACCAAGCTTTACCCAGTGAGCAGGGAGATTACCCGGCAGCTTGGCGTCTGGATTATTAGTCTGTCTTTTCTTGCTGGTTACCTGAGTCTTGTATATTGCAGCCAGAAATATTTTTATGTCCCTCCCGTTCTTGAGCTCTTTGTCCTAATTCACTCTTCATCTGACTAGAGAACACCCCTGGCAGTAGTTTCAGAAGGGATGTGTTTGGGATACATCCTCGTGAGAATCTCGTTTGCCTTGTGTAAAAACAAAAGATATTTTGACTACAAAAAAAAAAAAAAAAAAAAAAAGACTTTACAACCCAATTTTTTTTTCTTGAGAACTGTATAAATCATGTATTCGACCATGTATGTTTCAGAAGAGTAAACCTAAAATATGCCTGGCTGTTTGGATTTGATTGAAGATTAGCTGTCTCGAGCCAGTGAGATGGCTCAGAGGGTAAAGACACTGGTTTTTGTTTTGTTTTGTTGGTTTTTTTTTTTGGGGGGGGGGGGTTCGAGACAGGGTTTCTCTGTGTAGCACTGGCTGTCCCGGAACTCCCTCTGTAGACCAGGCTGGCCTGGAACTCACTCTGCAGCCCAGGCTGTCCCGGAACTCCCTCTGTAGACCAGGCTAGCCTCATAAAGACACTGTTACACCCAAGGATCTGAGTTCCATCATGGGACCCATGTGGTCGAAGAGATCCGACTGCTGTTAATTGTAACTAACTACTGACTATTGTCGTTGACAATATATGTACAGTGGCACTTGTACACACGGATGTCCATGCATGCATGCATGCACACACACACAAATTAATTAATTACTTAAAAATTTAAAGGAAAAAAGTTAAAAGGGCAACAATAAAGGTAAATGCAAAAGAATATATATTGCCCTTTGCTGGGCAGTGGTGGTGCACACCTTTAAGCCCCGCACTCGGGAGGCAGGGACAGACCAATCTCTAGGAGTTTGAGGACAGCCTGGTCTACAGAATGAGTTCTAGGACAGCCAGGACTAAACAGGAAAGCCTTGTCTCAAACAAACAAACAAACAAACAAATAAACAAACAAATAAAAACCTATCTTTTTAGATATATACTAGAGAGATTTTTATTTTACCTTTGAAACTCAGAAATTACACTATACTTCACGTGAACTGACTGGGTAGGTGTGGTGATTTGAATGAGAATGGCCCCCCATAGGCTCATATATTTGAATATTTGGTTCACAGGTGCTGGAGCTATTTGGGAAGGATTAGAGGTGTGGCCTAGCTGGAGGAGGTGTGTCTCTTGGCCCGGGCTTTGAATTTTCAAAAGCCCACACCATCCTCAGTTGGCTCTCTGGCTCTTGCTTCTCATGTTGTGGCTCAACTTCTGCTTCAGAGCCTTGCCTACCTATCTGCTGCCATGTTCCCCATCCTACAGGTCATGGACTGTAACCCCTGGAACTGTGAGTCTCCAAACTAGATTCTTTCTTTTATAACCTGCTGGTCCTGGTGCTTTGTCATGGCAGCAGAAAAGTAACTTAAGACAATGCATTCGCCTCTTGCTCTCCTGTAAATGCACTGAAGTAAAAGTAAAGAAATAAGAGTCTTAAAGCTGATGCTGGCCAGAGCTGAAGTTTGCTTTTTCTGGTACACTGGCCTTAGTCTTTCTCTAAAGCTTCCCTTCTGGCATGTGGCTGACCTGCATGCCAGCTTAACTCAAACGGTGTGGCGTTTTCTCCTCCACTGAAACTCCTAGCTATGAGTCTATAATAAATGTTTCTCTAAAAAGAAAACAAAACTCTTACAGCATAGACCCACGCGAACAAATGGAAGAATACATGTGCAAAAAAAAGTCCTTTGTTAAGTGGAAAAGTAGGTGGGAGACCGGCAACATAGCAGATCCAAGAGTCTATGCCCCACGTTGGTAGAGCATGAAGCTACAGAATCTCCTGTTGGGAAAGACTAAGGAGCTGGCAGCATCAGGTGCCACTGAAAACAGGACTGAAGTTAAAAATGCAAGCAGGGGATGGAGAGATGGCTCAGTGGTTAAAAGCACTGACTGCTCTTCCAGAGGTCCTGAGTTAAATTCCCACAACCACATGGTGCCTCACAACCATCTGTAATGGGGTCTGATGCCCTCTTCTGGTGTGTCTGAAGACAGCTACAGTGTGCTCATACATAAAATAAATAAAATTTTTTAAAAAGAAGAAGAAAATGCAAACAGGAGCATAGATAGAAAGTCTGAGGTGTCAGCTTCCCTCCCCACTCCCAGCAGCCGGAGCAAGCGGTGCCTTGGAGCAGGCTTCTACATATGTTTTTATATAGTTACTTTTCTCGGTGCTGTAAGAAAGTACCAGGCAAGAGCCACAGGAGGAAGGGAGAATTTATGGTGACCCAGAGTGTGTGGGTCTAGTCTATCATGGGGAGAAGACGGTGGTGAGAAGAGCTCTTCTGTGGCAGCAAGAGTGTGAGGCACCTGGTCACACTGTGTCCCCGCTTAGGACACAGAGAGATGAACACTGGCTCTCAGCTAGCTGAAGATTGGAGATTTATTCTTGGAAACCGGGGTTCTCTGCTCACAGTGACACCAGCTGAGTACTCTATCTCAATATCTAGGTATCTATCTATTCATCCCTTCATCCCTTCATTCAGTGACAAGGTCTTGAAGTACAATTAGGTTGCAATTAGCTCATTATGTAGCCCAAGATGACCTTGAACTGGTGGTCCTCCTGCCTCATCCTCCTCACTGTTGGGATTATAGGCATGCACAACCATACACAGTCTGTGTACGCCATATTGGTTTTGTTGTTCTATTGTATGGGTATGAGAGTTTTGCCTAAGTGTATGTGTACTACGTGTGTGCCTGGTGCCCACGAAGTCCAGAAGAGAGTGTTGGATCCCACACCTGTGGGAACCAAACTAGACCCTCTGCAAGAGCAGCAAGTACCCCTAATGGTGAGCCCTCTGCAGCCAGTGAGCACCATGGTATAAAATTTGAATTAAGGGGCCTAGCAAACACAGAAGTGGATGCTCACAGTCAGCTATTGGATGGATCACAGGGCTCCCAATGGAGGAGCTAGAGAAAGTACCCAAGGAGCTAAAGGGATCTGCAACCCTATAGGTGGAACAACATTATGAACTAACCAGTACCCCGGAGCTCTTGACTCTAGCTGCATATGTATCAAAAGATGGCCTAGGCGGCCATCACTAGAAAGAGAGGCGCGTTGGACACGCAAACTGTATATGCCCCAGTACAGGGGGACACCAGGGCCAAAAAATGGGAATGGGTGGGTAGGGAAGTGGGGGGGAGGGCATGGGGGACTTTTGGGATAGCATTGGAAATGTAATTGAGGAAAATATGTAATAAAAATATTAAAAATAAATAAATAAATAAATAAAAAGAAAAAAATTGAATTAAATGTTAACTGAATCATTGACTATTATTCTAGCCTCTTCCCCTTATTCTTTCTACATGGAAGAGCTTGGGCAGCCAAGCTTGGATGTCCCAAAAAGCTTTCTCAGGCCTAGGTCAAGGGCAAAGCTCTACCAACAGTGGCACTAGAAGACACCCCAACAAGAACACTAATACTTGCTCTTCTGGGGCACCATCAGTTATCATGGAGTACAAAGGGACCTCCCGAGGGGTCTTTAGAGGGACAGACATGTCAAGGTTAAGCAGACACTGTGGGAAATCACCCTCAGAGAACAGAGACCAACAAACAGAGAACAAAAGAGATTAGGCAAAAAGAGAGACCGTACGGAACAAATGCATCGTCACGATGTCTGGGATGAGAAAGCACTGCTTCCGTGACATAAGAGCATGCTGCTGCTAACAGAAACATCCAGAAAGCAGAAACATGGAAGTTAGTGTAGGGAGGCAAAAATGACATTTGCAGTAGGTAAGGAGCCGTTTCCACCCACCCGAAAACAGAAGAAGCCGGGACAGAGGCAGGCTTCGATATATACCACGTGATGGAAGTGTATATCGGGGATCTAGAATCTCTCACACCTCCTGGCCTCCCTCCTGTTGAGGCACTGCCCTCCTGTCCCAGGAGCCCAAGTGGATCCATGGCTCCCCAGTGAGGAACTTCTCAGATGATCTGACCCCCACAGGGACCCTTTAAGTAGCATTCACACGCACTAATTGAGCTTTGCATCATGACCCTGTAGGGTACAAATTATTTTCCTTTTACAGACTGGAAAACTGAGGACTGGAAGAAAAGCTGGGGAATCCTGATTAGAGACAGCCCAGAAAAAAAGGAACTCTTAAGTTGTGTTCTATCTCAACTGCTGTCCTGCTCTATTCATAGGGTTTATTTGTTTTGTTTTGCTTTGTTTTGTTAAAAATAACCTATAACCCAGGACCTGGGAGACAGATGCAGAAGGAGACTAACTCAGCTTCTTGAAACCTTATCTCAAAACAACAAAAACAAGTAAAAAGCACACACAAAGAACTTTTGATAAAAATCAAACAATTCGGAAACGAAGTATGGGGCTGGAGAGATGGCTCAGGGGTTAAAAGGACTGACTGCTCTTCCAGAGGTCCTGAGTTCAATTCCCAGCAACCACATGGTGGCTCAGGACCATCTGTAATGGGATCCGATGCCCTCTTCTGGTGTGTCTGAAGACAGCGACAGTGTGCTCATATACAGAAACAAAGTATGTGGTGAAAGAACCCATAGCCTTTCTCCCTAGACATAACTATGGTCAGAATTTTAATGCTCTAACCAGTGAGATGGTTCTGCGGGACAAGGTATTTGCTTCATACAAATGTACACACAAACCCACATCCCTACCTGCATGTACACACACACACACACACACACACAGCCCTTTGAACATCCAGGCCTGACCCTTCCTACGATCCTAAATCCTCCCAAGGGCCTGCCATGGGAGCACAGTCACAGACCTAGAAGAGAAAGGACTGGCTTCTAGTCTTTGCTCTGCTTCTTGCCAGCCGTATGACTCCTGTCAACCTATCTCCTTGTTTCCCTCTCTGATCTTGGTTCAATATGTGTAAAATAAGGCTGAGCACCTTGGCCAGAAAGGGGAGAAGTGCTTTTCTACACTAAACGTGTTAGTGTTCCTTAATGACAGGTGAAGGATGGAGAGGTGGCTCGGCTGGGAAGAGCACTTGCTGCTCTTACAGAGAACCTGGGTTCAGTTCCTGGGGTCTGTGGCAAAGCCTGGATTCCCTCCTGGCCCAGATTTCTCTTTTTGCCTTCGAAGCTCTGCTGACCCTCCCTGAACCCACGTGGTGGCTCACAACCGACCTCAACGCTAGTTCCAAGCAATCTGATGCCCTCTTCTGACTTCCACAGGCACTAGGTACACACTCGGAACGCATACATACATCCTTACACATAAAATAAATCTTTTTTTTTATTATTTTAAAAATTAGCTGGGCAGTAGTGGCTTTCATTCTAGCACTTGGGAGGCAGAGGCAGGTGGATGGATATCTGAGTTCAAGGCCAGCCTGGACTCCAGAGAGTTCTAGGGCATCTAGAGCTACGCCGAGAAACCCTGGCTTGAAAAACTGAATACATAAATAAAAGAAAAAGCGCAAGTGATATGTACACTCATCTCTGCTCCCACCTGAGATCCACCAGATGATGTTTAAGGGAGTCCTTAAAGGATAGGCAAACAATAGAGAGAGAAGAGGTGTGGGGGTTAATGTGTCTGAGAAAATGGACAGTGCCGGAGTGGGGGGTGGGGGCAGGGGGTGGGGTGGGGTCAGCAGAGCTGCGAAGGCAAAAAGAGAAATCTGGGCCAGGGGGGGAGTCCAGGCTCTGCCACAGACCCTAGGGAGGCCCAGAAATTGCTGGTTCCAGGATCTCTGGCTGCAGGCCCGAGACCAACACTGAAAACGGAGATGGAAATCTGTACCAGATCCATCCACGCTGGCTTCTCACCTCCTTCTCCCTGAACTGGAGACAGCAGCTTAGCTTGTGGAAAGGTTTTAGGCAGGGGCTGCGCCAGCGAGACACCAGAGGGCCAGGGAGTAGGGCGCAGACTGAAGCTCAGAGGAAAGCAGCACGCCCCTCTTCACACAGCCAATCAGAGGCTGCCCCTCTTCACACAGCCAATCAGAGGCTGAACCAAGATCTAAACTGTGTCTGCCAAATGGCTAGCGTGGAAACCAAGCAAGCCTCCTCTCCAGGCCACCAAAGAGTCATCCTACCTCCCCTCAAACCCCTCCAAGAGCTCCAGCTATACTCACTGCATGAGTCTGTCTCGGGTTAGGTCTTGCAGGTATCGCTTGGGCTCACTCATGTACAGAGAACGGTATCGCTGCCTTCGGTCTATGGACTCCATCAGCGTGGTGTTGAGATAGCGGCCTACGCCAACTGGGTTCTGTGGCAGGGAGAAAAAAAGACATCAGGATGTTTGATGAGCATGGTGTGAGGACTTGTCCTCAGGCTTTCTAATCCTCTTTGTGGGCCCCTGACACCACCACCACCCCAGCTGTTAGGAATCAAATTGTGTCACCCACTCCATCCAAAAAATGTACTGAAGCGCTAACACAGTGCTTCCCACTGTGCCCTTACTGGAGAACTGTGATGGATATAATGGGATGAGATGAAGCCATTGGTATAGCAGGTGAAACCCTGGTTTAATATGACTGATGTGCTTGCAAGAAAAGGTGCTGGGGGGAGGGGGGAGTGGCCATACGCAGAGGCAGAGATCAGATTGGTACAGTCACAAGCTGGCAAAGCCAAGGGTCTCTGGCCACCACCAAAAGCTGTGACGAGGCAAGAAAGGATTCTCTACCATCAGCTTCATAGGAAGTGTGGACTCCAGTCTTCTGGCATCCACGGCTGTGAAAGTCCAGCTCTGTTCACTAAGACACCTGGTTTGTGGTCCTTTGTAGGATGCCCTGGCCACCCTGCCCATGTGTCTGCCATAAGAGAAGCTCAGAGACAAGACAGCAAGCAGCTCCTCAAGATGACAAAGCAAAGTCATGACAGCACAGGCAAGGAAGTCATAAGATCAGAGTCTGGGTCAATGTCCAGTAGGCATGTCCAGGAGTCCTTCCTGCCCTGCCTCAGGAACTGGCCCGACCATGGTCCTTCCTTTTTTGCATGGCCAGCTGAACTGTGAGAGCTAGTTTTCATTGTCAACTTGACCCAGCCTAGAAGCATCTAGAAAGAGAGTCTCACCAAAAGACTTTCTGGGTCAGGTTGGCTTCTGGGTGTGTCCATGGTGGGTTGGTCTTAATTTTATTAATTGATGTGGATAATCGAACCATTCTGGGTTTGGGTCCTGGATTTCATAAGAGCAGAGAGGGCAAGCTGACCGTGCATGCAGTGGGCTAACCATTTTGATCATTTTAAGTTTCTGCCATCTTGGCTTCCCTGAGATGGTGGACTGCAATCTGGAACCATGAGCTTAAATAAACTTTTTCCTCCAAGTTGTTTTGTGTCAGGAATTTTTTAATCACGGTGACAGAGATGAACCTCAGGCCCTGGCCCTGTGACGGCCATCGGGCTCCAGTCTAAGCATCTTACCTGTGATGTCTGAGAACTCACATGCTGGGGTGCAGGCTGGGGCAGGGAGCAGGATAATAATGCAAAGGCAGATAAGTCACAAGCAAAGTGCGTCTCGGAGAGACTGCTACAGGTCAGAAGGGTTTGGTTTAAATATGGCTTGGACAGGAAAAGTCTCCGTCCCCAGCTGATAGTTCAGTGTAGCTGTGGATTGAAACCTCTGAGAACCAGAATCAAAATAAATTGTTCCTCCTCTCAGTTGATTTCGCTCTCTCCTTTTTTTTTTTTTTTTTTTTTTTTTTTTTTTTTTTTTTTTTTTTTTTTTTTTGGTTTTTCGAAATAGGATTTCTCTGTGTAGTCCTGGCTGTCCTGGAACTCACTTTGTAGACCAGGCTGGCCTCGAACTCAGAAATCTGCCTGCCTCTGCCTCCCAAGTGCTGGAATTAAAGGCGTGCGCCACCACGCCCAGCTTCAGTTGATTTTTCTCAAGGATTTTTTTTTTCACAATGGCAAAAAACAAAACAAAACCCCAAAACACTACAAACCCGTGTGATGGTCAAAGACAAGGAAAAAAAAAAAAAAACTAAAAACAAAGCTCAAACCTTCCCTGGGCTGTTAGAGGCAAAAAAAAAACCACCTGCGGCAACTCGGGTGGGGGCGGGGTGTGTGGTTTGAGGGGGTAGAGGAGGTGTAAGCTGATTGTGTGACTCGTGGAGTTGTTTGCTTAGGATTTGTGTATGGTTATAAGGTTGAGGCAGGTGGATCTCTATCTTGTAGAAAAGGCCAGCCTGGTCTACAGAGTGAGTTCCAGGACAGCCAGGGCTACACAGAGAAATCCTATCTTGAAAAACAAACACAACACCAACAAGAAAGTGTTCACAAATTCTAGGACTAGCCTGTTCTGGTAGAACATTACCAAAGGTGTCATCACATACCTGGGGGTAATAAAAAAGTGCGGGGGACAGGGAAAGGGACAGAAGACTTGTTCATTCAGGCAGAAGAAAATGGGCTAACAGCTCTGCCCTGGAAGCCCCAAGACTTGAGAGAAGGGAGAAGCATTTCTCAGGGAAGATAAGAAGATGATGGCTGGAGAGATGGCTCAATGGTTAAGAGCACTGAGTGCTTTTCCAGAGGTTCTAAGTTCGATTCCCAGCAACCACATGGTGGCTCACAACCATCTGTAATGGGATCCGATGCCCTCTTCTGGGTGTGTCTGAAGATAGCTGCAGTGTACTCACATACATTAAATAAATAAATCTGTAAAAAAATCATTAAAAAAAAGAGAAAGAAGATGAGAGAGCTGTACATTGGGGCCTCTTAGCATCTTGGTTCTCAAAGTGTTTTATCTCTGTGATAATCAGTTTCAGTTGTCAACAGCCTAGAACCACACAGGAGGAGAATCTCATGGAGGAATGAACTGTCTAAATTGGGTCAGCATGTGGGCATGTCTGTGGGGTATATGGTTTTGTTTACATTAATTAATGTGAGCAGGCTCACCCACCCTAGGTGTCACCTTGCCATGTTTGAGTCGTGGACTGTGTAAGTATAGAGAGAGAGGGAGTGGGACACAAGCACACATGCACTAGTTAATTCATTGCTCTGCTCTTGACTGTGGCTGCAGTGTGACTCACTCCTTCCGGTTCCTGCCTGGACTTCCCTGCAATGATGGACTGTCACCCGGAATTATAAGCCAAAAAACCCTTCCCCCAGGCAGACTGAATCAGAAGCCCTGGTATGGGGTCCATTGACCTTTGCATCAGGACCACAAAGAATTGGGGCTGTCTGAAGAGGCAGGAGAATGTCCCCTGCCTACCACCATGCTTCCCCAACCCAGACCCACTCACCCAGGTTCCCAAAATCATCTGGTAGGCCTTTAGGCCGCACCGTTTGGAGGCCAGGAGGAACGGTGGCCGGTTGACATGTTTCTGTTCCGTCTCATGAGGAAGCCAAGAACCAGGGCCAGCTATATCCTGGGAATAAAGAAGAAAGATTGAGGAAGCCCTAGCAATCTCAGCCCAGGATGGATAACTGAAGGCTGATGGCAGCTGACCTCACCTGCCCCGCGCTACTGCACCTTTTGTCAAAGGATGAGGGAAGGGAAGTGTCCTTAAGTTCTACATGTCCCATACCACCCACTCCATGTACCCCACAGCCAGACACCTCTTTACACGTTCCCAGGGGCCCTCGAAATGAGCAGAGTGCAGCCTGGGACTCAAGCATACTGACCCTGGAGCCAGAGAATTGAGCCTTATATAGAGTCTCCTGGCCCCTCTTGGGGGACCCAGTGAACCCTTTTTAACCTGTGCAGCCTAGTTTCCCTTTAAATGCAAGGGATGGCCCTCCCAAGCTCCCTTGGGAGAGGGATGGCAGTGGTTAGCAGGAGGTCAGACCGTACACACCCTTTGCCTCCCCTACTTTATTTCTTCCTATGGCCTTTGAGGCAGGCCTTGCTGGGAGAAGGGGGTGGCAGATGTGGTAGTGACAAAAACCAAAAGTCACTCAAAGAACTGGTCACTGTCCCCCAGAGAGGATTGCCTTGAGGCAGGCAGAACCTGGCCCCTCCCTGGGTAGATCAGGTAGGCAAACTTGAAGATACACAAGTACCCTATCGCACTCCCTCCTGCCCGGCTTTCTTGGCCCGTTCTCCAGATCCAGAGGAGGGAGCGCAGGTAGAAAGTCTCACTGGCTGGGATTTCCTGGTGGCCTGGCTCAGCTATGGTTCTACAAGGATAATCCTGATCATGGCTGCAATAACAGACGCAGCTCCCCACTACACGACCGCTGCACCCCACCTCCCTCAACCTCCCTAGCCGACTGGAAAGCTGCAGGAGAGAAACAAGCTATGGGGTACACTGACCATATTTTTGGGGCACTGACTAAGGGTTGTCCAGAAAATTCTCTCTGTGGGGTGTTTCGGATCTCGGGGATATTTCGAGAAAACCCCTTGTTTCTTCTTGTGTTGTGAGTTCATTTCGTCCAGAAAGCTCTTGTAATCTGTCAGTTCCTTGGGCTTCATTTTCTGAGGAACGGGAAGAGAGAAAGAAATCCTATACCAGGGCTCGCAGGTTACTGTACCAGGGCTCGCAGGTTCACTGTACCAGGGATCGCAGGTTCACTGTACCAGGGATCGCAGGTTCACTAACCCTCACAGAAAACCAAGTGATGCTGATGGGACTCCTTGATTAACAGAGGCTCTGCTCTGACCTGGGACATTGACAGTAGGGGGAGGGAGGCAGGTAAAGACCACTAAACACCTGAGTGTTAGCCCTAGGCCCTGCCTAGTGGGAGCAGAGTGCTGACTCCTGCAAGCTGTCTTCTATCCTCCACAAACACACAAACACATGAAACAATCCCGCACACCCATATAAGGGAACAAATGTACATTTCAAAAGATTTATAGTGAGGAGAGTCTGTATGTGGTGTCAGATGCAGAAACTCCATATTTGTCTCTCAACTTTTCTGTGAACCTAAAATTGCTCTTAAAAAAATAAATAGGGCTGGAGAGATGGCTCCGCGGTTAAGAGCACTCACTGCTCTTCTGAAGGTCGTGAGTTCAATTCCCAGCAATCACATGGTGGCTCATAACCATCTGTAATGAGGTCTGACACCCTCTTCTGGGGTGTCTGAAGATAGCTACAGTGTACTTACATATAATAAATAAATCTTTTAAAATAAATAAATAAATCTATAACAAAAATGTTCAAGCAAAGAGGCTCAGCTCTGGTTGTAGTACCAACATGGGGTGAGGGAGGCGGGTCCCAAGGCCTGCTGTACTGGGCAGTGGTCTTAGTGGCAGGTAGGAGACCCTAGGATCAGTCATGTCACAGGACATAGGACAGTGACTACCAAGGAACTCCCACTACAAGGGTCTCCTACTAAAGCTGCTGTTTTTATTCCATTGATTGCACTTTTCTTTCCCTGAGACTGGAAATTCCACACGGTCTCTTTCCCTGCATCTAACCTGTGAACTGGACTAATCCCGCTCTTCAGTGACCCCAAGTTGGGGACAAGACAAATAAGTCTGGACACACACTTGGCCCCCACAGCCATAGGCATGAAGAGAGCAAAGCAGAGAAAGCCACCAAACCTGTAAGGGATTTTGATGGGGATGGGAAAGAAGTCTGGCAAGCTACATTTCTAGCCCAGTCTCCTCTCCCACCTTCCAGTTTAGGGCTCCTTTAACCCAGGCCATTAACCCAGCTGAGTCCATGAAGCCTGGGAAATGTTTACAGCCAGACACTGCGCCTGTGCCCTTGGGGTCCCCACAGGCCTGTTGGTGCATGCCAGGCCACCTGTCTATCAGTACAGTTCATGTTATTGCTGAGAGAAGTAGCCGCGGGGTCAGATGTCCAAACTGTGACTCTGACCCATCATATCTGTGTGGCCAACCTCAGGTTCTTCGCCTCACACAGGGAGCCATACCCTGCCCTGGCAGGAGCACAGAGTAGACCCCCTTCTCCGGCAGCACTTGGTACACACGGCCACATTCCTGTGGATAATCAAAAATTAGCTCACCAAGGATTAGACCTCACAGCACCCACTCAGGCACATACCTGCACAGAGTAATGTCCATAGGGCAAAGGACTGCTCCGTTCACCAGAGAAAATGTCATAGGGGCCACGATTACCAGTGGACTTTTTCACAAAGGTCTCAAGATCGCTTTTGATGGTGTAGGTACCAGGTCCCAGGCCACTGCCCTAGAGACAAAAGCGGTAATGGTGCCTGTAGGGGAGTGGCCAAGGTGGGGCTTCAGCCTCTCTACCCCGAGGTCACCCCATAGGACCATGCAAGATGAGGCTGCTGAGGGGGTACCTGATGAAACAAGGGTGGCTTGTTAGACACTCTACACATCAGGCCGTCAGAATGTGAGCGGTTCCAGGCCTTCTCCTCCAGCTGTGTGTACGGGTTCCCCTTCTCCCCATAATTTCCAGGGCCAGGATAATAATTCTGCAGGGCAGGAGACGGAAATGCAAAGACTGTCAGTCCCAGTCTTTGTTCTGGTTCATCTGAGGAAGACATGTTTGGGGTTTCAGATCTCAAGAAGGGAAACAGGGTTTCTGGAGTGAGCACCTGTTACCCACCCCACCACACAGCATCCCCGGTGAGCCCCCTCCTCTGCTCACTCCTTTATCTCCAAGTCCAGCTACACCTCTGATTCAGCACATCGACTCAGCACCTCTGACTCAGCACATCTGACTCAGCACATCTGATTCAGCACCTCTGACTCAGCACCTCATATTCAGCCTGGTCTCCCTGATCATACTTGCTTACAATGCTTTCTCCCAATGCCTTCCCTACCCTCTGGTTTGTCAACCACATCAACCACACTAAGATCCCCAGACACCATCTTCCCTGAGACCCACCTTCCTGTTCCGCAGCCTCCATAGATCTGCCCTTTACAACTACAAAGCTGATCAACTTCCTCGCTATGCTGTGAACAGGCTGGAAAGAATGAGCACCGGAATCCTAGGCTAGGAACCTGGCTCTGCTACTTCCTAGCTGGGCGAACTCAGGCCTCTGAGCTTCATGGTCCATGGGACTAACACAGCGATGGTAATACTTTCCTTCAAGGAATAGTGATAGAGTTGAATGTCTGCAAAGCCCTCTGCCCAGGGCCCGGCAGATAGTAGGTCCCATTCCACAAGTCGGGGTGAGGTGACAGGAAGTCCTGAGATCAGAAGAACTGTGGCTAGGAGCCTAAACACAAAGGTGGTCTTTGAAGTACAGTGAACAGAGCTAAGTGGTGCCGGGAGGTGAGACCTGGCTGGATTTCTGAGGCTGGTATGCCCCTTCTAGCCACATGGGGGCACTGCTGTTCCATAGGTGATGCAATCCACCCTCCTCTCTGGACCCTGCAACCAGACCCTTGGGGAGCCAGACCTGGTAGAGGGGGTGGGGCCAGTGCTACAAAAATCAGGCCACTGTGAGGATCAGCTCTGTCTGTCCCCCAAAGAAGGAGACTGGGTCTTGCTTCCGTCCATAGCTCAGAAAGCCAGTGCATGGATCAGGTATTATGAGTCCCCTGCAGATTTTGTTCCAGTGAGGCCTCCCCAGACTGCTCTCTGTAAATCACCCCACAGCACTCTCCTTCCCTGTGCCATTTACCCTCAAAACTCCATAAGAACGATATGTATTTCCTTCTTCATACTGTGGTGTGTGTCACTAAGATGCCCGCTCTGACGTTTGTCACTGCCAGACACCCCGCTCTCCCAAAGCCTAGTTCAGTACACAGCTTTCAGTTGCTGCTTAATCATTATTTCCTGGTTGCCTAGCTAAATGAATATGTTTGTTGGGTTTCTAATATACTCTAGGTTTCTCTAGGCTCAAGACACAGGAGAGCAGAAGAGCCAACAAGAAAGCCAGGAAGGTCTGGGCAAGCCTAGGGAGAAGACGGGTTCAGAGAAGGGTGCTTGTCAAACATCCAAACAGCAACAGTCTTCCCACAGAGGACGGAGGGTGGAAGAGACAAGCTCACGTACCCCAATAAAACCTCGGAAACGTGTCTCCCCAGAGCTGAGCAGCCCCCGTTTGCTCTGTGGTTTCTTCTGCAGCTCAGTTATGAAGTCTTTGATGTTGTAGGAGCCAGGGCCACGCTTGTGCACCTGCCCCAAAAGAAAAGAACGCAGGATGGAAAAGGAACCTGGGGAGGTCCAGCCAGGAAGAGCCCAAAGGGTGACGGTGTTCTCCAAGAGGAAGCTGTATCCACTAGGACTCTGGAGGGATAGCCATGTGGACAGGAAGCCTTGCTCCTAGAGGTCGGGAAGGGTATGCCCCGAAGTTCACCTGCTGCTCTTTTTCCTTCTTGATGGCCTGGTAGTGGAAGTGGGGTAGCTGGGTCAGCCGAGTGGCTTCGTGGGCCTGGGACCATCCTGAGCCCAACTTCTGTTCCAGGAACTTCTTGCTGAAGCAGGTATCCTTGGAGTTATAGGTCCCAGGTCCTATGTGGGACTAAGTTAAAGCAGGCTCTCAGCTGAGTCGGTCATAACCACCTACCCCACCCCTTTGCATGTGCAAGTCACCCCTGGCCTAGGAATTAAACTAGACAGTTCCCCAGTCTGACGACCAGGAGGAGCTCAGCACTCAAGATCGAGTCCTGACCACCTCTGTGACTGGCCTTGTTCCACTTCAGGGAAATACAGAGTAGAAACAGCTGTGGAAGAGGAAGCCTGCGGCCCTTAAACTCCTAGGGTTCTAGCATAGTCCTGAGTTTATCAAACATCTGGAGCCAAGAATGAGGCAAGCTTGGGTTGGAGCATGCGCAGGTGTATTGGGGAAGGGACGCGGTTGGAGCATGCGCGGGCGTATTGGGGGCGGGACACAGACCACGTGAAAGGAAGCAGGCTCACCAGTTCCACCGAATGATGTCTGGAGTATGGGGCCTCTGTGAAGGTGCTGAATTTCTTCTGGTTGGGATAGACAGCGGAGACATCAAACCTAAGAGAGGTATAAGTGAGGGCCCATCTGGTCCTGACTGGGGCAGCCCTGGTGGACAGGCAGTTGGTTTCCCAGGACAGGCGACTTTGGAGCTGACCCTTGAATGTCACTTTGGATCTGCTTCATCATTTTGAGAGTTCCTGAGATGCTCTGCCACCCACCCTATGCTCTGCCTCTCCCTACAGCTTCATTCTTCTTCAGAGTTCTTACCATTATCCTTCCCAGCTCAAGTAGATAGATAGATGTTATACTACAGGGTGGATACTTCATATCATCTTTCATATACGTTTAATTATCCAGACCACCTCATGATCACAGATTCTAGAACCGTGTGTGGCACATAGTAGGTCATTTATATGCAACTATATTACATAATAGAACATAAAAAGAAATATGACAGTTGAGCATAATGGTGCACACCTTTAATCCCAGCACTTGGGCGGCAGAGACAGGTGGATCTCTATGACTTTGAAGTCAGCCTGGTCTATAGAGTGAGTTCCAAGACACCCAGGGTTATGTAGAGAGACTGTCTCAAAAAGAAAGAGAGAGAGAGAGAGAGAGAGAGAGAGAGAGAGAGAGAGAGAGAGAGAGAGAGAGAGAGAGGAAAGGAAAAGAAAAGAAAAGAAAAGAAAAGAAAAGAAAAGAAAAGAAAAGAAAAGAAAAAGAAAAAAGAAATAAGACACCTGGGTTGCAAACAAAACTTTTTAGCTAAATTTCATGGGATGGGCAGACCATGTGGCCTCTATGAATATTTTACATTAGGTGGTTTGGAAATAGTTTGCAAGAACTTGCTACAAAAATGGAACAGAAAACAAACAAACTTAGAGGCTTTAATCCCAGCACAGAGAGGGCAATGATAGGCAGATCTCTGTGAGTTCTGTCCAAGCAGGGCTACATAGGAAGAGAGGAGGAGAAAAGAGGAGGAGGAGGAGGAGGAGGAGGAGGAGGAGGAGGAGGAGGAGGAGGAGGAGGAGAAAGTGAGTGGGGGAGGGGCGAGCCAGCCCTCTTCCCTTCCTTCCCGGGCTCCAGCCTTCTGGGTTAGCCTTCCTCCCGGAGGCGGAGGCAGAGGCGCTGGTGGGGCCACAGGAACTCCCTTGGATCCTGGGTGCTAGGCCAGGAAGCAGTTGGGCCCCACCTGTGGCTCTGCACCCCAAAGGGCGCCCCTTTGAACCACTTGGGGATGGTGGACATGATGTTGCGCGGGGGGGCGCCGTGGGTGCGAGGTCTCATTGAGCCTAGACTCCAGCCTGCCCCCACCCCGGCACAACACCCCCTTGACACCGCGCGCTGCCACGGCAACCCGCAACCGGGGCGTTATGATTCAGCAAGTACAGACCTGCTTCGTGACACGTGGGAGCTCTCCAGCGTGCTGGCTGCCCCCTGACGTTATCATTCACTTTATATTCCCAATGCTGCCTTGCCTGAGACCCTTCCTGGGCTCCTTCAGACCTTAGGATCCCCCTGGGGTTTAATGAGAGAGCTCTTGTCACTTGCTGAGAATCTGTTTATTTCTGCTTATACTGGGGAGAGCCCAGGCTCAGAAATTGCCTTCATGTTCACCTTGTAAGGGAAACGGAGGGGAGAGCAGACTTGGGAATTCTGGTCCTTCTCTGCTGGATGGAACTCTGGCGGGGGAGGGGAGCGATGGGGAGAGGGGCGTGGCAGGGCAGGGTGGGGCGGGGAAGCCAAGGAAGATGGCACGTGGAGGACAAGTAGAGAGATAGGTGAAGGTACTTAGAGACATCAGAAGGGATGCAGTGGCATCAGAACCTCAGATATCCACTCTGAGCAGACACTAAAGGACGACTGGCCCCCAAATGTGGTCCCTGTCCTCTGACAACCACTTCCACAGCTTGGCCAGGCTAGCAGGTGGGGAATGGGGTGGGGCCCAGCCTGTGGACAGGCACTTCAGGGAAGAATCCCAAAGGAGGAATCACTTGCTAGGTGAAGAAAGAGGGGAGGGTGTGCCCCCAACCTGGTGTGACCAGCTCTCCCTCCTCCTCCCTTCCCCTACTGATAGCATCCTCTGGCTGTGCTAATGTCTCCTTCATTACCCCAGAGCCCTGCAAGGGCTTTCAGCAGAGATGGAACAGATGTCTGTCTACACCCCACTCCTGTGACAAGATAACTGGAGGTCGATGGAAGATACCTTCAGTCCTGCATCCAACCAGTGGCAAAGCACACCAGAGGCACAGCAGCCTCCTACAGCAGACCCACACCACAGTTGGTATTTAAATGGAAAGCTGGACTAATGGCTCCAGGCCTGGCAGTCACAGAGTCACAGCTGATAGAGCGACCACAGTATACCACTGAGCGGGGGGGGGGGGGGTGTGTGTGTCAGAGACATCAGCTGTAGTGTCCCTTTTTTTTTTTTTTTTTTTTACTTTTTTTTTTTTTTTAAAGATGTCTATAAATATACCAGAAGAGGGTGGGCGTCTGAATTTCATTACGGGTGGTTGTGAGCCACCATGTGGTTGCTGGATTTGAACTCAGGACCTTTGGAAGAGCAGTCAATGCTCTTATCCTCTGAGCCATCTCACCAGCCCATGGCGTCCCTTTCTAAGTCTCCTCATGCTTACCTGGGAAATGAAGCAACATTCTATCTCCCAGGCTCCTGAGAGGATTAAAACATCTACAGGAGGCAATTCCTGGCCCTGGGAAAGGGCCTCTCAGAGGCCCACAGAGAGAGACTGTCTTGTTCATTCCTGACACAGTACCTGACATATAGCAAACACACAGCAAATGTTTGTTGGGTGATAAATAAGTGAATAAATGTAGTACGATTTATCAGGAACCCATAAATTTGAAGCTTGGTCCTGCTGGTGACGCCAGGTGACCCTGGACATGGTATGCTCATGAGGCCTCCATTCCCCCACCTGGGACAGGGCATGTGACTAGAGTTTCCTTGGAGAGCTATACTAACATGTCATGGCGTCGTAGCTGTCCTTGCCCTAAGCAGGAGGCCCTTCTACCAGCCTGGGCCTCCTTAGGCACTCCTGGGGAAGTGGCACAGACCGGCCTGTAGCTGCCCATGTCTTCTCTTCTACAGTGATCCCCTTGGCTGCAGGACAGCTGAAGGAGTGGTGGAAGACACCAGCCAAAGTCCATGCATGGGCCAGAGTCCTGGCTGCAAGAGAAGGCATAGCAGGCCATGGTGAGTCACTTCTGTATTGAGGCCACCTGCCACGAACAGTCCAGCTCCTCCCTGTCATAGAACTTTGCCTGGCCAACTAATTCATCCTTTTCCATAGGTGCTACCACCACCCCTCCATCTCCACTCTAATTATTGCAGGAAAGAAATTGAAGGCTCAGACAGAATAAATGGTCCTGGTCACGTCTAGTAAAGCATGGGTCGCACAACCCATCCAGGACTCAACGCTTGAGAGGTCTGGAGCTGCAGGAGTTCAGCCTACCCAGAGATCATTGTCAATGTAATTTAGTCAAGTGTCTCAACCAGGACGGAGCCTGGGAGGGGGCTTTGGCTGCTACCTTTAAGTTTGTTTGTTTGTTTGTTTGTTTGTTTGTTTTGTTTTTTCAAGACAGGGTTTCTCTGTATAGCCCTGGCTGACCTGGAACTCACTCTGTAGACCAGACTGGCCTCCAACTCAGAAATCCACCTGCCTCTGCCGCCCAAGTGCTGGGATTAAAGGCGTGCGCCACCATCGCCCGGCTTACTTATAAGTCTTATCTCTTGCAACCTCTTTCCCACTCTCTGTGAGCCCTAGCTACGGGCAACTCTGGCCCCGAGGGCTACCCTAAGTTGCAGAGAAACCACTGGCCTTTTCAATTTTTCCAGCTTCTGCGATACGCATGCCCGCCCGCTCACTCCCTTCCCTCCCAACACCTACTCATCTTCCTAGAGTCAGATCAAAAGCTTAGCCCACCCACCGGGATGGTTAATATGAACATTAGAGAAAATGACACGTCTTGGCAAGGATGTAGAGGAATTGGAAACTTTGAGCTTTGGTGATGGGCAAATATAATGATTCTGCTGCTATGGGATAGCACAGTGGTTCCTCAAAGAAGTAAACATAGACTTACAACACGCCCCAGCAATCCCATTTAGTATGTGCTGTAGGAGTAAAGGCAGCGAACCCAAACACATATCTGTATAATACAGCCCTGCTTGTAGCAACTTCATTCACAATAATCACGACCCATATTTACCGTGGTAAATGATGGATAAACAAGGGCTGATAGATACAGACAATATAGACCGTGAAATAGTGCTCACCCTTAAAAAGGGAGGAAATGCTGTCCAACAATGATTGTGTGCATTGTAATCCTAACACTTGGGTGCCTGAGGCAGTTAGGAGAGTTCTAGACCAACCAGGGCTACCTAGTAACCATGACACCAGCTGGACTACATAGAGACCCTGTCTGAAAAAAAAAAAAAAGAGGTACAAAATTAATAAGGGAAGCTCTTACACCACATCATGGATAAAGTTTGAAGTCATTATGCTAAATGATAAGGCAGGCATAAAAAAACCCAAATATTATTTCACTTACTTGAAGTGTTACCGTATTCAAATGTGGAAAGAGAAAGTGGAGTGGCAGTTACTGGGCACTTGAGGACCTTTTTGGAGGAAAGAGTGGGGACTGGGATGGGACCTTCTCTATTTCCATCTCAGAGCTACATTAAATGGAGCCGGGCGTGGTGGCGCACGCCTTTAATCCCAGCACTTGGGAGGCAGAGGCAGAGGCAGGCAGATTTCTGAATTCAAGGCCAGCCTGGTCTACAAAGTGAGTTCCAGGGCAGCCAGGACTACACAGAGAAACCCTGTCTCAAAAAAACCAAAAAAAAAAAAAAAAATATATATATATATATATATATATATATATATATATATATATATATTAAATGGGGGCTGGAGATGGCTCAGAGGTTAAGAGCACTGGATGCTCCGGGGGACTTTGGTTCAATTCCCAGCACCCACATGTCAGCTTACAATTGTCTGTAATTCCAGTTCCAGGGAATCTGACATACCCGCACATCAGCCTGTATGCAGGCAAAACACCAATGCAAATGAAAAATAAAAAGGAACCATCAAAGCAAATTCTAAAAGGCTAAAACATTATTAAATGTATTACATTAAAGTCTAAAACCAGTACAAATAGCATCCAAATGTTTTGACTTGAAAATATTGCTAAAGGGCTGGTGAGATGGCTCAGCGGGTAAGAGCACCGACTGCTCTTCCATAAGTCCTGAGTTCAAATCCCAGCAACCACATGGTGGCTCACAACCACCCATAATGAGATCTGATGCTCTCTTCTGGTGTGTCTGAAGACAGCTATGGTGTACTTATGTATAATAGTAAATAAATCTTTGGGCCTGAGCTAGTGGAGCCGACCAGAGCGAGCCAGAGCGAGTGGGATTGACTGGAGCAAGCAGAGGTCCTAAATTCAATTCCCAACAACCACATGAAGGCTCACAATCACCTGAACAGCTACAGTGTAATCATATACATAAAATAAATAAATCTTTTTTTTTTAATAAAAAGTTGCTAAAGTCATAGTTTCTTCAAATTCACTAACCAGCTCTATTTTCTCTAGTGAAAATGCTGGCCTCCTTCCAACGAGGTTGAGGCAAGGGAGGCAAGAGCCCAGCCTCAGGATAAGTGAGGAAGAGTCCAAGGTCCAGACATTCCGGAAAGCCTAGTCTACAGGGGACTCTGCTTTATCACACAGGGCACCCCAGTTCAACCTGCACACTAGAAGCCAGGTGGGCCCCTGAGGGAGACAGCATAGAGCAAGAAGACAGCAGTCTCAGAGCAGGGAGCAGGACCGGCTGGACACTGATCCAGATGAGTGAAGCCCAGGCATACCCAGGGCAGGCATTCATTGGTTTTACCTAGGTATCTCCTGGTCCCTCACAGGGAACTGCGTCCTGTCACAGAGGAGGAAAGCGGAAGTATAAGGGGTAGTGCTTTTTATTAGGGATGGAGAAACAGAAGTAGAACCTAGCACCTAGGCACCTTAGTTTTTGCTGTTTGGGCCCCTGCTGAGCAGAGGAGAGCCAAGATATTCAGTTGAGAGGCCAGATGCACAGACTGGAGGGGCGGTGGCCTGCTGTGTTCAGCGGAAGCGCTCTAGAATACACACACAGCTCTGGAGTGGGCAAGGCTTGCTCAGCTGGAAGGGCCTGTCCTGACAGCTCTGTGTGGAGGGTGGAGCATTGCCAATGGAGGAAGGACTTGGCCGGCCTGGGCAACCCGAGGCTCCAGGTCTCCTTGAGCTTGACCTGGTTCTGTGACCTTGGCACCTTTCTCTTCTGAACCTCTCTCTTCATCTGCTGAGTAGTCGAAATCTGCCCTTGCCACTTACTGGGTTTGTGAGCCTCCCGTTTGGCAAAGCACCACACCTGTTTTTCAGGCACACCTGCTTGTGCAATGCTGCTGTCTAGCAGCGAAAGCGGAAACACCTACAGGGCGAGCCCTTGGCCGGCTCTGGGTACCACCCACTTGCAAGAGGTGCCCCGGACCGCCGTGCGGGGCTCCCTCCGGGGCCGCCCCATCCACTGTCCTTGGGAGCTAGGGGAGGCCAGGGCAGTCAGGGGCAGCCATGACGGAGGCCGAGGTCGGAGCCGAGGACCTGGACACCCTTCTCGATGAACTGGACTATCTGCCCGGCCACTTCCACCTGGAGATGCAGCTCAACTTCGAGCCGCGCTCACCCGCTCAGCTGCGCGCCCGGGACCTGAAGCTCCAGCGAGAGGGTCTGCGGCAGGAGCTGGAGCTGGTGGCCACCCCGCAGCTGCCTGCCGTGCGTCACCTCTTGGGAACCTTTTCCTTCTACCTGGAGGAGCTGGGTGATGCCCGCGAGCATTTCCTGGAAGTGGCCCGCAAAGACCCTGGCAACCTCAACGCCTGGGCCAATCTGGCACACGTCTACGGGCAGCTGGGCCAGGAAGAAGAGGAGGAGGCGTCCGCCGGGCGACTGGCCAGCCTCATGGGCCTGGAAGGGGACCCCGAGGATGCTGGAGACCCCAGGCTCCGCGCTGCCCGCTGCCTGGCGGAGCAGGGATATGCGCATGGCTTCGACGTGGGCTGTGCCAGTCCAGAGGAGCGCGCGCAGGTGCTGGAGGCGGGCATCGCCCTCTACGACAAAGCGCTGGGCTATGGTCAGCAGGTGGGTGCTGGAAGGACTGTGGTCATTCATTTCCTTTGCTGGGGTGCCCGCCACCATTCCCGCCCCAGGTCACCCGGTAGCTTTGCGTTCCTGGGTGCTGCCCACCTAGCTTTCTGTTTCAGCACCAAGACAAATCCTCCAATCAGGCTAACACATCCCTTCTCCCTCCTCTGCCAACAAGTAAGAGGTACAATCAGACACCAAAACTTGACAGATTGTTCTTCCTCCTTTCTCCCCTCATCCACCTATCCTTCTAAACCCCAATTTTGCCACTGCCTCAGCTTATACGAGCTTTCTCTGGCAGCCCAGCCTCTGAAGTGTCCTGCCTGGCTTTGTGGTCACTCTCCAGCTCTGCTCTCCTGTGCCAGCGTTTCACTCAGCAGATATACAGTTGCTGCATCTCACTGGCTACATCCTCAACTCAGCCTCCCCTCCTCCTGCTGGCAGAATGACTTAGGCTTGAGTGACATCCAAGGCCCTCCGTCCTCTATCCAGGCTTTCACTACACCCCACATCCACTCCGTTTACAGTGGGTGGGCTCCACATAGCTCTCTTCCTTCCTGTGTCTTACCCGGGGTACCTCCTGGTCCTGTGGCCTGCATAGCCCCCAGTAGCTCTCAGATTTGCTTTGAAATTTCCCTTTGAGGGATGCCTCCATGGTTCCAGGCTGGTCACAGCACCCTCACAGCTTCCTCAGCCCTGTTCCAATTGTCCCTCAAGCCTGTCCCTCCAGCTCTGTCTCAACAGTTTGGAGAGGGGGCACAATGGTCGTCTGAGTGTCACTGGATCACAGTGATTCTCAAAAGTCCTGGCACTAAATAGATCCTAGCATACTTGTCGTTTATCCTGCAGTACAAGAGTCCTATGTGCAGCAGCCTATACAATAAGCATTTACGACTGAGCAGCCCTGGGATCTAGGTGTGGCTATGCTGTCCTCCCAAGGTTTGCCTGACTGGGGGCCATCTACAGCCACACCAGTTCATAATCGACAGGGTATGGTTCCTAGCTGGCTCTTGATACTTCGGCTGTTTTCTCATTCTCAGAAACATGTCACTGGGTCTGGCCTACACTGCAGGGGAAAGGGTTATACAGGTCAGAAATACCGTCAGGTAGGCTCACTGGGGGCTGCATGTCACTGATGGAAGAGTGATGTGGGAATGTTATTCTCTTGAGCGCTATGCCCTGGCACAACACCATTCCAAAGCCTCTGCACACATCTTGAGCGTCTTTTCCACCAAAAGATGCAAGTTCTTAAAGAGAAGTGTTGGAGTGGTGACTTTAGCGAGGCCCCGTTGGAGGGCATGGACTTGACCTCCGGACAACAGTGCAGGGTACAAGTCAAGAGGGCACTTAGCCTGGGAGTGCAGGTTCAAGGCTCTCTGAGCTCTCCAGCTCCACTCAACCGATTCCGGGCTCTCCGCGTACCCTTTCCCTCTCAGTGAGGTGAGATAATGACGTGATGTGTGTCATGGGTTTTCCCATTAGTATAATGGTGGTACCATTTGGTTGATGACATAATTTAGGGCTAATGTTTGTAAAGTTCCTAGAAAGGGCCTGCACAGAGGCAGCCATAGGTGAACATCTATTTTCTCACCTACGAAGCCTCCTCCTCTTACCACAAGCTAGGTGTAGCTGGGAGTGTGGCTGGGAGCTGGGACCTCCAGCCTGAACATGAAGTCAAATGCCAGGGCATGGGTAGAACAGCCAGCGTTGTGTGTGTGTTGAGTGCGGCTGTGGTCACAGGTCGCAGCAACGGTGTGGTGCTTAAAAGGCCCTGGGTAGGAAGCTTGAGGCTCAGAGACTCAGTGTCAGGGCCACCCATGGGGAAGCTCTCTCTCCATGGTGCTGTTTCTCATCCGTGGAATAACACAGGAAGGGAGATTTATAACCACCAAGGTCTTTTTCAGGAGGTGTCTGGGGGGACGGAAGGCTTCCTATTAGAGGTGGTCAGGGAGGCAAAGGGAGGCAAAGGTTTGGGAGTGGCAGGCAAACAGAGACCAGCTCTTCTCTGTATAGTCACCACAAGCCACGGTGGATACTGCCCAGCCGGTGATCAGCCAGAGGATGGAACGCTAAGAGGCTGTTGCTTGGGAGCAGTTGTGGCCAGGAGAGAGGTAGGGTTTGCCCCCTGCCCCATCCGCCAAAGAGTAGTGAGCCCACACTCATGAAGTACCTGGTACTACATAGGTGCTCAATAAACATGGCAACCGTGATGATTTCCGCAATCGGAGTCAGGCAGGAACTTGGCCGTGAGAACTCAGCTGTTGCTGTTTTTGCCGTGTGGCTTTAACAAGCTGCTTGTCTCTGGCTGCCATGAAGACTTCACAGGTGCCAGTGCTGAGCTCTGGACCTCTGCCTGGGATGTTCTGCGGTATACAGAAGAACACACTTTTTACACAGACCTAGATAGGCCTGACAGTGGAAGTGGACTTCAGTGGCACATGGGGACCCAAGGTTGGCATCAGCAGTGACCCAGAAAATCCAGGTCCGGTGGAATAGAGGAGCAGTGAGCAAGTCCCAGAGAAGCGACACTGTCCAGCAGAAGTGCCCGGTGGAAGCTTGTAGAAGAGGCAGCAATCTGCGGACAGGAGTAGGCTGAGGGCACTGCCAGCATGGAGTCTGCAAAGGCCGGAGACAGCAGGAGCCTAAGGAGCAGGACTTCAGAGACAGTCTGCCTGAGGCAGGAGAAGAGGGCCAGAGAGAGGCAGCCTGAAACTTTGTAGCAATCTGACTCAGTCTCTGAAACTGGCTCCCACCTCCCACTTTAGCCACGTTTTTTTCCTGACGTTGTCAGCCCCCTTTCATGAGACTCTAACCTGATTCTCCAGATACCCCATGCAGTTTTATCCCTAGACCACCCGCGGCCTAGAAAGCAACTGCATCCATCAGAGCCTATTCCGCATGTCACCTGCGCCTGGGAACCTCACACAGCTGCCCACTCTGGGCACCTCCCCACTGCATCTTAGAGCAGAATCCTGTGGTTCTCTTGGAGCTGAGGCTCTCGAGCCTAGCAGTTTGCCTGAGGGCACTGAGCTATCAAGTGGGAGTTGAATAGTCCCATTCTAACTTGTCTGAAGGCCTTTGCTTTTCTCTGGGATCAGAAAAGGAGGGCAGAGTGACACACACATACACACACACACCCATGGGCACTCTCACAAATCTGGGATGGGGAGTACTGAGAGCTCTCAGGTAAGCCAGTACCCTTTGTTGGGAAGGTGGTTGATTGAGGTGGAGGCACTCAGGGAGTAGGGAAAAGGACTCCTGCAAGAATCACCACCACTTGCAGGAGCTGTGGAGGCGAGCCATGGCTACCACAGCTAGTGCAATGCAGGAGGTTTATTAGCTGATAGGAGAGGCTCAGCAGGCAGGCAGGGTGAGCCCGGAGCTCCTTGAGGCCAGAGGACTAATGAAAATGGCTGCTCTTTTAACTTCAAAGGGGAACGGTGGGAGGCTGGTGTGTTCAACTTGTAACCTGCGTGAGGGGCCGGGTCTTTGGGATGTCTGTGCTCTGCTCTTCATTCCCTGCTGGGAGGTTTGGGGTTGTGGTACTGGGGGTAGAACCTGGGCCTTGCTACACTAGACAAAGCATTCGACTGCTGAGCTATCTTTCTAAGGCCGGCTCCTCTTTCTTGACAGAATTATAAAGAGATGGGTGGCTTTTATCACTCCTCCCTTCCTCTGAAGATCACCTTCACACACACACACACACACACACACACACACTCACACACACACTCACACACACACTCACACACACACACAGAGGTGGGGGGAGGAGAGGGAGAGGGAGGAGACAGATGGAGACAGGGAGACAGAGAGAAAAAAAGAGACAGAGATTGATTTTTGGTGGTTCCTGGTCACAAATCTCAAGGCTCCGTGGACATTAAGAGCACAGAATTTGCCAGGCTGTGGTGGCACACACCTTTAATCCTAGCACTCAGGAGGCAGAGGCCTCTGAGTTTGAGGTCAGCCTGGTCTATGCAGCAAGTTCAGGGCTATGTAAAGAGAACTCCTGAAGATGGTGGCAGTTTTGCTTGGTGTGTGGTCCTGTGCAACACGTGCCTGCTAACACAAGTGCAGATTCACGTGTGAACACACATGAAGACTCATTTGCACACATGCATGCCCACACAAGTGAGTGCTCACACACGTTTATGCTCATACACTCACACACACAAGCTCCTCCCCACCTGTCACAGCAGGCCTCGGTAACGGTAAGACCCACTGCCAAACTGGAGCCTGTGGGCTGTGTGAGCTCAGAAGTTCACTTTCATAAATGTTTGTGTCTAACTCGGGCCTCACAGACCCACACTGCCCATCAGACACTGTGTTTCCCTCACATGCAGGGCACAGCAGGCTCCAGAGGGAAAGCGAGCGTCCAGTGCACTTAAGCCATTTGGATTGCACTATGGGTGATGATGCCACAGGCCTGTCTCACAAACAGAGAGGGCATTCCATCTTTCATGCCCAGCAGGGTTGGAGGGGACCCTCAGTCAGCAGCCCCCGGATCCCCGTGTATACATGGCTGCCTTTAGGCACACACACACAAACCTCCCCAGGATCTCTGGTACACATGGTTGCCGTTAGTCTCACATACAACTCCACAGGATCCCTGTGTGCACACGGGTGCAGTTGGGCACACACCTCCACAGGGTTCCTGATGTATGTGGGTACAGTTGGGCACACATGTCCACAGGACCCCTGTGTGCACATGGCGACAGTTGAGAACAAGAACCACCACAGTTCTGAGTGTTCTGATCCAGTTCAGAAACAGGAGGAGGAAGCCAGGCCAGGGGCTGACGAGCTGGGTACCAAGCATGCCTGTGATTTTCCGCATCATCATCCCTTGATCTCATAGAAATGCTGGCAGTGCCACGTTATTGGCACCAGTCCACACATGAGGGAACAGAGGCTCAGAGAGGTGCAGGCTTGCCCAAGGGCACACAGCCTTGAGTGACAGGGAGGAACCACAGTCAGGGGCTGGGCTCAGGGTAGAGCATGCCTGCCTCAGTGATAGCAAAAGTCCCTCAGCTTTGCTGCTCATTGCTTCTGGGGCTGCTGCAGCCTTGTCGTCCCACCCATCTGGTGACCTTGAGGGCTGCGTCTCCATATTCTCAAAGACACAGGACCTGAGACGTCAGTTGCTTTTAGCATCACCTGACTCAATTATGTTTGACAGAAGAGAGGATATGCACAGGGTGCTTGCTGCACGGTGGATATTAGTGCACTGGGGAGCTGAGGAGAGTCAGGCGTACTGCTCTTCTTTGAGAGGGCACTGGACTCTCTCACGCCCACAGCCACTACAGACCCTGGAGTCTGCCTCAGATCCACAACAATAGAGATATGGTTCTTCACAGCTCAGTCAGTGTGGGGACCACAAGAAGCAAGGCGACCCACAGGGCCAGAAGTCATGACAAAGGGACAGCAGGGAACTTGAAGTCCTTTAGGTGGAATTCTCTAGGGAACCCAGGATGATGACAGACACTCACTCCCAAGGTGTCACACCCAATCCCTAAACTTCCCCCACCAGTCCGTTTGCTACCCTGCCACAAGCTTTCTGGAGGCTGGCTCAGTGACCTTCTGGGATCCCTGGTTGGAGCAGAGGACCTCAAGTTTCTGTTATTCCACACACCTGCTGAGGCAGGGAAGCGAGAACACTAGTACCCCCAGCAGAGCTGGAAGGACTTCTTCCTGTCCTGTCCCTGTGCTCTGGCCCGGTCTGTCACCACGGAAGACATTCCAGTTGCGCCAGAAGGACACATTCCTAGGCAGGTCTGACACCTTCCAACTGTTCCTGGCAGTTGAAAAACCAGTTTTTGGAGAGAGGCAAATGAGAACCTGAATCCTGCCTGGCCCTTCTGCTTGGACTGAGGCATTGAACTGTGGCTCTTAGGCTGTTTTCTAATTCCTATGAGGAAGACACTAACTATACCTTCCAAGGCTGCTGTGAGAAGCAGGTACCACTGTACCCGGTGACCCGGAAGGAGCCTTCCTCCTTCCCATCAGTCCCCTCCCAGGAGATCATTAGTCAGCTCTCTGGGGCCTCTCTGGAATGTACAGAGCAGCTGCCAGGACAAAGTTCACCTTGCCGAGGCAAATACTGTCTGAGAACCTGGCTGACCATCCAGTCTAATCAGAAGTCTATCGTTCTATAAACCATGGGTTTAGTGAGATTTGTCTCTGGATCCTGAGGCACCACCCATGGATGTGCCTGAGTTAACACAAACCTGCCCTGTGACAGTGCATCCTCTCCCAGTACTGCCAGGTCACCTGCCAATGTCCCTTACCCACCAGCCACAGAAGCAGGATCTTCAGGCTTCCCGGAGGAGAAGGGTCTGATCCTTTGGCCCATTAAAAAAGTACCAGCCCACTTTCACGCCACCCCCGATCAGTCCAGCCAATGGCTTTCAAACTTAGCACAGTAAGCAAACCAATCTCCGAACCACACCTCTAGAGCCACAGAGGAGTGAGTCAAGACTTTGCATTTCTAAGTCAGGCCTGGTGGCTCACACAGTAATCCTAGTACACCCAGACTGAGGCAGGAGGATTGCCAACCTAGACTACGGTATGAAACCCTGTCTCAAAACAAAACAAACAAAATAAACCAAATGTCTTAGTCAGGATTTCTATTGCTGCCATGAAACATCTTGACCAAAAAGCAAGTTGGGGAGGAAAGGTTTTATTCAGCTTATACTTCCATGGCACTGTTCATCACCAAAGGAAGTCAGGACAGGAACTCAAATAGGGCACGGAACCTGGAGGCAGGGGTTGATGACGAGACCATAGATCGGGGGTGCTACTTATTGGTTTGACTATCAATATAACAATAGCTAAGCCTGGGTATGGAGATGCACCCCTATAGTCCTAGCAGGAGGTGGAGACAGGATGAGTGCAAGCTTTGGGCTAGCTCAGGAAGACCTTTTCTCATTAAACAGGGTGGAGGGTGGGGCTGGGGGTAAAGAATACCAGGAGGAAGTCTCAGTCCTGGCTTTGGGGACACTACCCTGCCTCAGTTTCCCCACTTTCCCTTCCACACAGGACATTCTGAAGCCCTAATTAAGCTCAATGTGCTTTGCAAATGGTAGCCACTGTTTAAACCCTAGCTCTTTGTGGTTCGATACTGTGGGGGAAACGTGAACTTGAAGTCAGAGGTGGCCTGAAAAAGCGGGTGACGCCAGGAGCCTCCATAGCTTTATGCCAGCTTCCCCCATCTCAGGAGGAACAAGAGAGATTCAGAGGATCCTGAGGCTGGTGCTCAGGGAAGCCCTAGAGTCATCTGTCACTCTCACCTGTACCTCGTTAGTCCCAGGGTCACTGTACACTCAGGCTGGGTCTCATGTGATCCCTTCCTGAGAATCGAGGCCAGCCTGTAGCTAAGGCTCTGGTGCTGGCTGGCCACTGTCAGAGCATCAGGGCACTGATGATGATTGAGCACGGAGTGTCCCACACAGAGCCCGTGCCGAGCAGTCCCAGAAACTCCTTCCAGAGTGCTCTCAGCCTTTGCCCCCTCCCAGGCTGCCTCTAGGAGTGGGAACCCTGGAGCTATGTGCCTTGCCTGCCTGCTGAGGCTCTGCAGCAGGAGAGGCAAGCAGCCCCTCCTTTCGGCAGGAGCACACGGGCAGTCACAGGCCTGTTTAATTTAATGCACTGTGGCTTGCCAGGTTGCCCCTGGTAACAGCTTCAGCTGCTACTTCCAAAACAGCCAGGATTTTTAAAGGGACAAGGCTATTTTCAGGCTGGCATTGTACTATGGAGGAACAGCATCCAGGAGCCTCTTCTCCGGGATGCTGAAAACCCAGCAGCACTCTGAGGCCTCCACTCCATGGCCACTAACCCCGTCTGTAATTCAGAAGCCAGCCTGAAGCCCACTCACAAGTATGATCTGCTACATTTGAGATTCGTCACGTGTCATATTCAAATAGCTACATTTTGGAAATGTCAGTTTAGCCTCCAAATTTGGAAGGCAGGGAAAGAGAAGAACCTAGGAACTGCTCCTGCAATTCAGGGATAGTTCCACCAGGTGGCGATGTTGCTTCCATCATGAAAACCGTAACTGGGTTATAAACTCTAGAATGTTGACGGTGAGCAGAGTGGTGGGGGAAGGACTCATTTGTAAACCTTGATATTATCTCACATGGAGTTATTCCGCCTCTCTGGTCTCAGTGTTCCTGGATATAGAATAAGGAGATCAATAACAGTGTTGAGGAAAAGACTGGAGGCTAGGGCCATGGAAGTAGAAGTTGAACTCCCAGCTCTGTCATTCACAGATTATGTGGTTTGAGGGAATAATTTAACATCTTTGGATCTGAATGCCAATGAAAGGAATGTCTACATAGCAAATGGGCTACCATGGGCTACACAACAAGTCCAGGACTAGGCTACATACTGACTGAGATACTGTCTCAAAACAAAACATAATTGGGGTCCTGTGGAAGTAAGAAAGATGCCTTGTAGCCCTAGAGAAGGGGGAATGGGGAGAGGTGGGATATCTTCAGGCTCTAGGCCCTGAAATCCTATGGCTCTTTGGGGTATTGAAACAGATTACACTAGACAAAACACCCCCAGGCCAGCCCATACTAGGACATGAGTGTTTGCCCTAGGAATGACCCACCCACACAGGCCCCAGAGGCATGTAGCACTATCCTCCTTTGCAGTTAAGAATACAGCCCCTAAGTACTCATCCCTACGGTCACCCAGTTGGACCACTCAGGTGTGTGAGCTGCCAGCCCCTGATTTGCTCATTCGAAGCCAGAATCCATCCCATCAGCTCCTGTGTTAGCCCCATCTTTTGTCATGGGGTCACGGAAGGAAGTGTGGTGCTTCCTTCCTCCATGTGGGAGGTTGGCACTACCCAGCTCTAACCCCTGCTATGGCTCCCAACTGTTTCCCACAAATGGGCTCCAAAGCCTAAGTCTGGTATATTGGGGCTTCCTGATATTCTTCCCTGCTGATTCCCTAACTCCCGGGGCTAGGGGTTCCAGCCCTGGTCACATGTAGATACCACACATCACTCTCCTACATCTCTGAATTTCTGCCCACAATGCCAGTCCTCCTGGAATAGTCTTTCTCACTATATTTCCCTGGGTGGCTCCCTTTCTTCTTGAGGACCCTGTTCTAATGCCTCTTCTCCAGAAAGGCTTGGAGAAACTTCTGGGTTAGAGAGAACATCTCTTACTGTCTCCTGTGGCTCCTGCATCCTTTCCATTCTAATTATGGATTTACACCTGGCTTTCCTGACAAGCCAAAGCCCTTCAAGATGGGACCCACCTTCCTTCTCCTGTCTTTACTCCCCCAGCCTTGGACCATGCAAATAATCAGAGGCAACACAAGCTAAGAAACACAGCAGATCTCTCTAGGGCTCAGGTTTCCTGGACCTATCCCAATAAGTTGTCATACCACTCTGGAGCTCAGATGCAAGATGTCTCCTTCACACACATGCACAGAGAGAGAGAGGTGGGGGGAGGGAGAGAGGGAGAGAGCGAGAGAGGGAGAGAGGGAGAGAGCGAGAGAGGGAGAGAGGGAGAGAGGGAGAGAGGGAGAGAGGGAGAGAGAGATTTACTCAGGATCCCGTTCACTGGCTCTGGCTCCCTCTACATTACTCATATACACAGTGTTCTTTGCCCTCCCGGTTACTTATTCTGCATCCCATACATCTGTTCAAGCCAGCCTCCTTCCCACCAAATACCCTAGTCTCTGTCCCACTCTCAGAAGTGTCACAACCTACTCAAGATCCAGCTTGAAAATATATCCTCTAGCCAGGCAGTAATGCCACACACCTTTAATCCCAGCATTTTGGGAGGCAGAGGCAGATGGATCTCTGAGTTCAAGGCCACCCTGGTCTACTGAAAGAATTCCAGGATAGCCAGGACTACACAGAGAAACCCTGTCTCAAAACAAACAAACTAACAAACAAACAAAAAACCACCCCCCCCCAAAAAAAAAAACAGGAAGAAAGAAACCCCAGCTGGGAGTGACATCATCTTACATAGATGGTGTGCATCACTCTCAGGGTCAGACTCTGCTCCTCCTCCAGGGTTTGACAGTCAAGCATGGTGACTAGAGCATGGGCCATGGAGCTAAACAACATCAGCTCTGCCATGTCCATCTGTGCAATCCTGGGCAAGTCACATTACCTCTCTGCACCTCACTGTATTCACCTGGAAAGTGGGCATAACGCCTGGGTTTGCTGTGAGATCCAGGGAATTGCATGAGAACCTTGGCACACACCCCAGGCCTCTCCCTACCAGGCCTGTCTCCCCAGCCGGCTTGTGAACCTGGCATTGTCAGAGTTCAGCTGCCATTTGAGGCCACATCCCTACTCAGAAATGCTGGCTGGTTTGAATGTTGCTGGAGTAAGGGAGTGTGGGGGTGGGTAGTGAGGGGGAGCTCGCTCCTGAGCTGGGAAGGCAGAAGAGGGGATGGGGAGATAAATGTGGAGGGAGGGTCAAGAGCCAGAGGCAGAGTTGCCGACATGCACTGGGGATTTTATTGGTTTTCATTAAAATTCTTTTCCAAGGCAGGAGGAGCTACTCCTTTAAATAGCAGCATAAATATTTTATCTAGTGCCCAAGTCAGTCTAAATGCACAGTGAGGTTGGCAAGAATAATAATGGGAAAATATTCAGGGAGGCCGGGGGAGGCTGAGCTGAACAGACTCACTTAACATCCCCAGGAAGGCTTTCTCAGGAAGATGGAAGTGAGACGGAGCCCAGGGAAGGAGGAGTAGTTGGGAGGAGAACAAAGATCCCAGCTGCTCAGAGCCCAGGGCTGGGGGAGCCAGGGAAAGGGTGGAGAAAGGAAAGGGTGTCCCACACCCGCTCTGTAGTGACCACTTCACAGGGGGCTCATGTGAAGTCTCCAGTGCCCTTTGATCAGAGAAGTAAAGCTGGTTTGCCTAAGGCTGCCCAGCAGGGCACTGTCATCAGGGCTGTTGAGGGTCAAAGGCCTCCCCACCGTACCTGTTGCCTCTTCAAGCTCACAAGCATGGGGACTTGTAAACAACCTGAGTATCTCAATAACCGCCATACAGCATGCCCATCCTTTGCTTTCTAGATCCCGATAGAAGAGAAAAGGAGCTGGTACTTCACCATGGCAACACTCTTTATCAGGTCAGGCCTGCGTCTGGAGATGGGTTGGGGGGGGGGGGACGGTGGAAGGGGATGTGGCCCGGAAGCCAGGCGAAGATGGAGCAGGGGTGGGCGGGCCTTCCCATGGCAAGGAGCCTGTGGGCACCATGGCAACATTCTGGGGATGGCTGGGAGGGGCGGATGGGGTCCACAACCCTTTTCTGCCCATAGGCTGGATGGCATCTTTCTGGAGATGGGCAGTGAGGAGCAGAAGAGGCTGCCAGCCTTCAACCGTACTCTGGCCTTGCTCGGAGAGGTCCTCAAGTCCTCAGACTCCCGACACCAAGGTGGGAACTCCAGGCAGGGTTGAAGAGTAGTGTCCTCTGTCCTGCTGTCCTGTACCTGGCAATAGTTCTGTCTGCCTCTAGCCCTGTCTCTCATTGTGTCTCACCCCAGCTCATCTCACAATCATATTGTTTACCCAAGGAAGTCCCGGCTCCTTGCCCCAATAAATAGAGCAACTGTAGGGTATAGCAGTCCCAGGTGTGACACCAGACTGATCCTAGCGCTGAGCGACATGTGAAGCAGCTTATGGAAGGCTTGGACACTATCGGTAAAACAATTCACCCACACGGGGACAGTCAAGGAGAGAACAGATTGAAATGCACTTCAAGGAAGTGGCAGGGAAGCTTCCAGAGAGATAGCGACCGAGGGAGAGTTTCTTTTATAGCAGTTGAGGGGGTATTACTCGGCCTGTTTCATGAGCCATTTGTGTGGGTACTGTGTGTGGGTAGTGCGGCTGCGCCTCATGTCATCTGGTTTAGTAGTAACCTTTACGGTAAGTCGTTTTTGAGAGTGGCCATGATGTGAGGAGCCCTGGCATCTCTGGGGATCAGCCATCACAGGTCACTTGAGGCCAGGCTGCAAAGATCCCAGCTAGACTGTCAGGAATAGGGGTTTTGCTATTATTTGGGGCCTTTGCCTCTATAGTCAGGAAACTGAGGCAGAATGGCCCAAAGTGCCACGCTAGCCTGTGCTGCATGGTAAGACTGCCACAAAACAAACAACTCACCAAGGAGGCAATAACATGGATTGTGTAGCCTGCGTCCCTACTACCTTCCCCCACCCTATCTGTGGTTAGGGAAGAAGGCTCTGATGGAGACAGGTGCATCATTTGTTGTAAGGCCAGACAGCAATCACAGGAACACACACAGATGCACACACACACAGAGACACACACAAGCACAGACATACACAGACACACTAACACAGACACATACACAAACACAGACACACACAGACACTTAGACACACATACACATACACAAACACAGACACACACACAGACACATAGACACACACAAACACAGATGCACCCAGACATACACATACAGACACACACAGACATACACACATAAACACAGACACACATAGATATACACACATATACACACACACACACCAGAGAACCAGAGACCGGGAGAGCTATAACCCTGAATGACATCTCCTGTGTGACATGCTGGGACACAAATAGTGTGCACTAGAGCAAATCATGTCACACCCTCGGCATCCTATATCCTCTCTCCACGTTTTTTCTCCTCTGTCCCTGGCCTTCATGAGGGCTAATGCCTACAGAGGAAGAGTTGGCCCCCATATGCTGGGGCTCTCCCTGCCCCCAACTGCTCCCTAGAAACCCTCTCTTGCTCTCACCCAGCTCTGGCCTGGTGCTATGTCGGCATGCTGCTGGAGAGAAAAGACACCTTCTCTACCACCCCTATGGGTGTCCATGAATACGGGTACTCGGGCACAGAGCCCCTGGACTGCTTTGGCAAGGTATGTATGTGGCCTGGGTACACCTACTTTGCAAACTGGGTCTCCCACATCTCCCCCAGAGCCCTCTGCTTCTCTGGGCCGACCCCACTGTATGACCCACCCAGGAAGGATTCTACTCCAGTCCCCCATTTTCATCTCTCCCCCATGCCTGCTCTGTTCTGCCCAAGACCAATACTCTCCCCATCGAAACTGGCCCACACCCATCCCTCCATCCTTGAAACAGGCTCTGGAACAGTACCTCTGGAGGCCTGTGTCCACACCTTCCCCTTGGCCATGTTCTCTCTCTCTCACCCCCCAGCAGCTTAGTAGGGATGCTAGGTTTCCTGGGGCCTGCTTACTGGCTCTGCTCTCAGGTCATACAACCCTGAGACAAGTCACTCAGAACAGGTATCGATCAATACCAACATTGCCAGGGAGAGCTTGGCTCAGCTAGAAATCCCATACGTACGAGGAGAGAGAGCGACTGAGCCTGATCCTACCCTTACCAGCCCCATGACAATGGAGGAAAGGCTTAAGAACGTGCCAGCGAGCTAGACTCCAAGGGATTGGGGGCTGGTAGCCTTGCCTGAAGGGATCCTATATAGTTGCTGGATGACTGAGCCGGGTGGATGCTGGCCGTGGGTACGTGGGAACTACGGCTGTGGTGGCACAGCTTCGTGCCTTACTCCCCGCTCCATCCCTTCTTAGGCCATTGAGATCGCCAAGAACCAACCTCCCATTCTGAATCGCCTGGCCAAAATCTTCCACTTCTTGGGAAAGCAGGACATGGCCGTAGGAACCTGCAACATGGTCCTGGCGGTGCTTACAGACCCAGAGCTCAACTGGCAGGCATACTGCACCAGGGCCAAGGTGAGTGAGCCCCACCTGCCACCAGGAAGAAGGGGCCAAAGGTCGGGGGCCAAGATCCTGGTGCCCGTGTCCTGGAATCTTCCTGGCAGAGAACTTGGGAACCATCTCGGCCCCTGACAATGCTTTGAGCTAAGAGACTTAAGTTTGGTCCTGTGTGTGTAAGCATGGATGCCAACACACCTGAAGAGTTCACTCGTGACTGAACGATTGCTATCATTAGGTCCATTTTAGCAGCTTCACTGTCTCTTGAGAGAATAGGCTGCACCGTGTCCCCAATACTGCCAGTCACACCCTGAGGTGAGAGCTGCCTCCCTCAGGTCTCCTTGCTGGATCCAGCTCTGCCTCTGGAACCCCTGCAACCCCACAGAACCCAGCTGTTTGAGGCCACATCTGTAGCTCTGAAATCATTTTTCTCCAAACCAATAAGGACCCCACCCCCACCCCTCATCTTCTTCTCCACTACATTTCACCTGACCAGGTAGCCAATGTGCTGCTGCTCTGGTCTCCATGACTATGGAAAAAAGCAGAAAACTTCTTCCCTGCAGTTAATAAAGTTGTTACTGACAATAAGGATGCTCACTGTAAAATCCGACAGTAGCACTCCAGAAAGCTTTCATGCTGTGCTCTGGTTTAATCCTCCCAAGAATTCCCCCCAGGAGGTAAGACATATGCCAGTCTGTGGGTGGGTATGGCTCAGGGGGGTAGCCAGCTTCCTTGGGGTCCTGCATTCACTTTGGGACAATGACAGCCATATCTCCTTCCTCTGTTCCTTGTGGCTTCCAAGGTCACACTTGTTACTCAGACGACCAGAGCAAGCAGGAAAACAACAGAAGGGATGGACAGGTCAAGGTAGAAGCTTAAGCCCATTGTGTGGCCCAGAAGCCCAGATCTGGCTGAGATAGCTCTGCCCAACACTTGGTTTCTTCCAGCTCACTGGCCTGGGCCTCTGCCTAGGGCACTCTCCTCATAGATATCCAATTGGCTTTATTGCTCCCTTCCTGCGGGCTGGACAAAACCTCAGCGTCCTTCTAGTGACATCTTATTGAAACTGTCAAAGTGCTTGCCAGGATTTTCTGTTCCCTCCTGTTTTATTTTTCCTTCTAATACATAATACACTGTTCACTATTTAGTGTGTTTATTATTCTCCCTACTAACAAACCCAAAGGAGGCTTTGTCCTTTTATTCTCAGTGTCTCCTCAGTGCCTGACACATAGTAGGTTTTGTGAATTGCTAAGTTTTCAGCTTAGAAAATGGCGTTTAGATGATATGAAAATTCTACCAGCTGATTGTTAGGGCACTGGATGAATGGATGAATGAATGAAATGTTCTTCATTTATCTATCTCCTCAATATATAAGCAGAGAGGCAGGTCTAGAATGGGGAGTAGTTACCCTAGCTCACACAGAACTAAGACTCCTGGGTCCCAGCCTGAAATGGCAGGCTTTCTGCAGCCAAACAGGATGTCCCTGGTTGCTTGCTTTCTGCAGCCACACAGGATGTCCCTAGTTGGTGCTGAGAAGCAATCTGGCTTTTTCATTGGATGAAAAAAAAAAAAAAAGGTAGATGTTTTGTGTGGAGTGCTTCCTCTAAGTTACCCTCTACTGCAGGTCCGAATCAGAGCCTATGTCCATGACTTGGAACGAGCCAAGGTGGGGCTCGGGGGTTTGCCTGACAGGAACCACCTGGCCTGTGCCAAAGCTGACCTTGAGGAAGTGGTCAAGGTGTGCCCAAGCCTCAGGACCTACCTAGATATCAGTCAGGTAAGAAAGACAAGGGCTGCCTGGGCACTGAGGACAGAATGGAGGAAATGGTGTCCACCCTGCCTGCCTCCTCCAGTGCCCTGTGGAATGGATGTAATGATGTGTGTACCGTGTTCAGAAGCCCCCTTCCCCAACCCTCTCCACCCCTCTTAGCAGTCAGCCCATGACGTGGTCAGGGAAGGGCTATCAAAGGTGACCACATCTAATTGTACATGGAAGGGCTTGTTCAAGGTTAGGTGTGGCGGGACTGGGACTAGAACCCGGGTACATCCTCTCATTTTCATGCTCCCTCCCCGGTCCCCAGGTTTACTACTACATGGGTGTGGATGCCATGCGGGAGCTGCTGGCAGTGGATGAAGCTGCGCTCAACCAGGCTCTGGTCTTCCTGGCGAAGGCCGGTGAGTTGGAGCTAGGTGACACGCTGCCCGAACTGCAACTGCTGCGCGGCAAATGCCTACGTGTCCAGGGTGAGGATGCCAACGCTGCGGCCTGCTTCAAGCGTGCCGTAGAGCTGGACGACGAGGGATCCAGCCATACCGAGGGCTTCGGCTGCCTGCTCGAGGCATTGCTGGCCCAGTGGAGCCAGGCGCAGCTGAGCGATGGTGAGGTGGGGTACGAGGTGGACGTCTGGCTGCGCCATGCCCAGGGCAAGTATCCGGCAGCACGCCTGCGCCAGGAGCTGCAGCGTGTGTGGCGTGGCCATACGGAAGAGGTCCTGGGTCTGGCCCGGGCCTTAGTAGCCCAGGGACGGCCAGCACTGGTGCGGCTGCTCTTTGAGACCATGGAGCATGAGGGTGAGGATGCTGGAGGGTCAGGCAAAAGTCGAGTATCCTCCTGAGTCAGGGGCTGATACCCTATGGAGGCACCATCCCGAAGAGGTCCAAGCCAGATGACTGGATCTAGTCACAGCACCCAAGACAGGCCACCAGGAAGGGTGAGCAGGGCCAGAATGTTCTCTGCCCTGGGGCTATAGTTAATAGAAGGCTTTCATAGCAAGCATGAGGGCCTGGATTCGTTTCCCACACGGGAGTTGGGGTGGGGGAAATCAAAGCAGACGCCCGCCCCCTCCCGCCACCCTCGGATATTGTGAATGGGTATTTTGAAACGTTTTATCAATTTAAAATACCCATAGGGCGGAAAGTGAGCACTTACAGGGGATTCTGCAGAGCAAAGGAGTCTGGGAGCAGGCGTGAGAGGCCGCTGGGAAACTGCCTGCTTGAGGGAAAGAGTTTTACAAACACACAGAAAATAGGATGCCTCAAGGCTCCTCACAGAAAAGATAGCTGTCTCAGAAGTAACTTTCTATCCCTGATGCCTGAGTGACTACCACTGGCTTCCCAAGGGCCACACGGAGAGTTTAGCTAAGTGGATCTCAAGTCCTGCAGCCAGAAAAGCGAGGCTAATCCATGCCAAGGTGGCACTGTGCCGGGGTGCAGGCAGGGGCCTGACGTAAACCTAGGTGCTCAGAGCAGGTCCTACCTCTCTATCCGCTTCCAGCAGGCCCCTGCTTTGGTCAGCCTTCTTGGAAGACTTCCCAAAGTCCTTGAAATAAAACTCATTAGAAACACCTTTACTTGATTTCTTTGCTCTTACAGATGTACCCCTTCGGAGCCTCCACCTGCCTCTATTCTCAAACCTTCTAGGAACGGGAGGAAATCTAGGAATCTTATAATCACTTAAAATCACCATTGCAAATGTAGAAATTTGCCTCCCAACCCCCCCCCCAAATCCTCTAAATCAATGGTTCTCAACCTTCCTAATGCTGTGACCCTTTAATACAGTTCCTCATGTTGTGGTGATCCCCCCAACCATAAAATTCTTCTGTTGCTACTTCATAACTGTAATGTTGCTGTTGTGAATCATAATGCAAATATCTGATATGCGCTCCCTGTGGGGGTCATGACCCCCAAGGTAAGAACTACTTCTCTAAATCATAGAACAGCTGGGGCCACACAAGTGCTGATCAAGCCCAAAATTCTACAGTAAGTTCTCGTGAGACTCCAGGAGTGCCGGTCGCACATAATCAGGATACTGCTTTCCACCTCATGTCTCCTGACAGCTCACATTTTGGATGGTGATGCTCTCTGCTTCACTCTTCTCCTCACTGCTGTAGAAAACAGGACTCTGCTGATCAATAGACAGCACAAATAACCAGAAACTCTTCTCTTCCACCGGCCCACTCTTCCCTTCTCTACCCAAGACCATGACTGCAGGCTCCCCTAGAATGGGCGCCCCTGTTCTGAGCCTCTGCTTCACTAAGTAGACAAATGGATTTGACAGGACTTGGAAATCAGTGACTCTTGCGCACTCCCTGACTCGCCAGCAAGAACGACACTGCAACAGGATCCTTCTGCACACGTTTATTGGGAGAGCTTGATTACAGAGGTGAAGAGACCCCAAGCCCAGAACTGGTGCTGCTTATATAGGCCTAGGAGAGGCGTGTCTCACACCCGGATTGGTTGTGCTTGGGTTATGCTTATCACCTCATTTGCATGCCTACATCTGATTGGTTAACTTCTCTCTCATCTGATTGGTTAACTTTTCTCTCATCTGATTGGTTAATTTTGGTTAATTCTCAAAACCTCATCTTGGCAAAAGAACTTTACTGCCTATGTATGTGTGGTGGCCAGCGGAAGCCAGCGCCACCCTGCAACGGCACATGTGGCTTCCCACAAGTGACATTTGTTTTCTGCCTTTCCTGCCCACCCAGCCACCTGCTCCTGTCACATTTAGATTTTTTGGTTTGTTTTATCGTTTTATGCTACCTCATTGTCTTGACTTGGGTTTTACTGCAGTGAACAGACACCATGACCAAGGCAACTCTCATAAGGACATTCAATTGGGGCTGGCCTACAGGTTCAGAGGTTCAGTTCATCATCATCAAGGAGGGAGCATGGCAGCATCCAGGCAGATACGGGACTGGAGAAGCTGAGAGTTCTACCTCTTGTTCCAAAGGCAGCTAGGAGAAGACTGTCTCCCACGTGGTTAGAAGGAGGGTCTCATTGCTCACAATGACACTCTTCCTTCAACAAGGCCACACCTCCTAGTAGTGCCACGCCCTGGGCCAAGCATATTCAAACCACCATACTCACTGTGTTACAGCTTTTTCCCAGGACTTTTCCAGCAACTTCATCCACACATTGTATAAGTGGTCAGCAGACGCCCTTTCTAATTTCCCTCAGGGTCCTCTGCACATTAACCCAAAGTCAACGAAGTCAAGGATCTGTTTCCTGGGCTGCCCACCATGTGCTATGCATAGATCAGGTGGCATTGCATCCTTACTCCGTGGATGACACAGACATGAACAAGGTCCCAGGCAGACGAAGAGTCAGGACTGAGCCAAACCAGCCCCATTCCCAGACCAGTCACCTCCACCTGCCCCCAGCCTTAGCCTTACGGATATGTTGTCCTTGGTTAGAGTTAGGCTTCCCTGGTGCCCTTTGAGCTGGTCTACCGCATCTCTGCTCCCAAACTATCTAACCTCTTGCCTTTCCACATCTTATGTCATCTCTGGTTTTCCACACTCATTCCTGTCCTGAGTACTCAGCTCAGAGGCCCCCACCCCAGGAAGTCCTTTGCCTTCTTCCATCTCTCATGAACCCCACCTGCCCCATGCAAGATAGTCCTGGATGTTGTGGCCAAGACTGTGGCCCAGGGACCCTTGAGGTCTAAAGTTCAGCCAGAACCGTGGTCTTTGTGCCTCCTGCCCGTCATCATGTCAAACCCCCAGTTCCATGAGTGGAAAACTGAGGCCCAAAAACTTGTCCAAGGTCAAGCTCAAAACTGCCTCCCTGTTCATGGTCTTTTCAGGGATGTTGCCTTGTCAGGTTTACTCCTGTCAGAGACAGGAGAGCCCCCGTTCTTCTTTTTCTTCTCTCATCAAATACTCATCAAGCACAGGCCAAATGCCAGACAAATTACCAAACTCCAAAACAATTTTGGGACCTGAACCAACCCTGTCTTTGCCTTGCCTTCAGAGAGGTAGCAGTCTAGACTATATAACGCAATTAGGAAAAGACCACCTTCAGGATTTAAGATCTACAAAGCTACTGGAGACCTCAGGAAGTTATTGAAAGACTTCCCAAGCCATCCTCTGCTAGCCTGAGCAGCCCCTCCGCAGTGCAGTAAAGAATATGGTGTCCCAGGACCTGGCTTTTGGCTGCTGCTCTTCAACAAACCCTGCAGAATCCTCTGCCCACGGGTGGCTGGGAAGTCAACTGTCATACAGATGAAATCACAGGAACCTACAGGCCTTCCAATGCCCGCCCTCTCCTGGGTCTCACAGCCGCTAAGCATCTGGGAACATCTGTTTAAGAGGCATGAACGAACAACATTAAAAGTTATAAAAATGGGCATGATTCTGTTTCAAAGGCCTAAGAGTTGCAAAGAAACTTAGTTCTCATCCACCCTAGCCTCCCATCTAAAGCAGGACTCCCACGCATTGCATGTTCTTCGAAGGAATGTCTATAAAGAGTTGCATACAGCAGATAGGCAGAGTGCCACATCACAGACAAATTAAGTGATAGACAGGTATAGCAGATCATACTTAGGCTGAAGCAAGACTGCTTGAGATCAAGAACAGCCTGGGCCACATAGTGAGCTCCAGGTCTACAGAGTGACAGCCTGCCTGGAAAGCTAAAGAAATGGAAGAAGACATAAACTTTAAGAAAAGAAAGGAAAAGATAAAGCAAGAAATCCACAAGAAAAAAAATCAGTTCATTTTTCAACAGGTATATTATTTTATTGAGTTGAACTCTTTTCTGAAACTTCCCCCCTCCCCCCAGTTTGAGTTTGTTTTCTGGGGTCACAGGAGCATAAGAAGCCGAGTAGCCTTGAGCAGACTCTTCCCTCTCTGGTCCTCTTCTCCTCCTATTACGGTGCATGTCCCAGTGCTGTGCTGCGGCATTGGCAGCCAGGCTGCACTCTGACCTGGTTTCCAGCCTCCAGCCCTAGCCTGGGTGCTCACAGTGAAGGTGGGAGCAGCTAAAAACTGTGTAGAGCAGGGTTTCTCTCTCTCCCTAATCAGCCCCCAAGGGAGCCCCCTGCGTGGATGGTGGTGGCAGGATGCCAAATGAAGTGAACCATCGCCCTCTTGGGCTGTTAATTTTTTTTCTCCTCTTGTTTAGAGAAGGGGAGGGTAATGGCATTTAGCACTTTACAGCTCACAAGTAAAACGAGCAGAGGGAAACAGATCCCCAGAACTGTGGACCAACAGCTTCCTGCAAGAGCCTCCTTCCCTTCCCCCAGTTCTTGGGGGCCAAAGTCACTGGCAGGCTTGTAGATGAGAACAGAACAGTTACCTCTTTCAGCTTCTGCCACACCCAACTGCTCACATCAGGTTTCACACCTGTTCTAAATCTACCCTCAACCCCTGACAGCTACCCCGACTCCCACCCCAGCTATCACCTCCCTGCCTCTGCTCTCAGGCTCACCCAGCTAGAGCCAGCCTCCTCCCGGGTCTGTTAGGTGGAGAGCATTGGAGGAGGTGGAGGCTGCATTTGGAGCGTGCTGCTTGCAACATTCCTTGCAGAAAGCCTGGTAGTTTGGGGAACCTTCATGGTCTACACAGAGTGCAAAGATTAAACTGGATGCAACTGGACCCTGACCCAAGACCAGGCTCATTTTAATTTAACACTGGGTCCCCAGCCTGTGGTGCTATTTTGAAGGAACCTTTAGGTGAGATGCAAGACCAGGATGATGGAAATAGGTCATGATGGGTGAATCTGTGAGAGTTATATCCGGCTCCCATTTGGCCTGTGCTCTCTGCTGCCTGTCTGCCAAGGGACGCCTGAGCCGCTGACATTGCATGCTCGCACAGACTGAGCTACCCAGCTCTGCTTTCACCTGCCCTGAAGGACCAAAATAATAAGTGGTATGGGTCGGGCAATAGAAGGAGACGTTTGCAGGGCACCCAGGGGATAGATACTTGAGCTGGCTTGCAGGATGTACTAATGTCTTGTTTGAACTGTGTCTGTCAGGCATTTGGTCACAGTGATAAGAAAAATAGCAAATACACTTCCCCAGAATCAAATTACACTACTTTGATATTGGACTTCCCAGCCCCTGGAATGTAAGGCACACATCTCTGCTTTTTAGAAATTGCCCAGTCTCTGGGGGAGTGCAGAGATGACTCAGTTAAGACTAGTTGATCTTTCAGAGGACTGAGTCTGGTTCCCAGCACCCACCTGAGGTGGCTCAGAGTAACTGTAATTTCAGCTCCAGGTGATCTGATATCCTCCTCTAGACTCCCGAGAGACTCACACATGCATGCCCCAAATATACACGTGTATACACATATGTATATAAAAATTCCCAGAGACAGAGAAGTGGCTTAGCAGTTAAAAGCATATATTGCTCTTGCAGAGGGCTTGAGTTTGGTTCCCAGCGCCCACATGGGGCAACTCTGACCTGACTGTAACTCCAGCTGCACAGGGGATCTGATCCCTCTGCCACTGCACTCACCGTCACATAATGACATACAGACACATGTGCACACAGTCAAAAATAAACCCCCAAAAAATAAATCTTCAAAAGTACAGTTAGAATCTCAAGTCTTTTGTGATATTAGCACATATAGACTTTGACAGCCGGAGAGTCCCGATATTTGGTAAAACACCATTCTGGATGTTTCTGTGAGACTATTTTTAGAGGAGAATAGTATTTACACCTGTTGGCTCTGAATAAAGTGAACGCCCTTCCCAATGTGTGTAGCCTTGTTCAGTTGAAGTAGAACAAAGACTGACTTCCCTTCAGCAAGGCCTTTGTGCTCCAACTGTGGCACCAGTTGCTCTTGCTGGCCCAGTCCACAGGTCTTGATTATACAGGCTTCTATAATCATCTGACACAACTGCACTCATGTCACACTCGTGCGAGCACGCACACACACACACACACACACACCCTGACACATGTGCACACGCACGCAAACACACTCCTGCGCACACATGCAGCCTATAATTTCTGTCTCTGTGGCGAACCCTCCTGCAAATCCTCTCTTCTTAGAAGGACCCCACCATCTCATTCCTCACACAGCACTTTCTCAGCATCTCTCTCTCTCTCTCTCTCTCTCTCTCTCTCTCTCTCTTTCACAATCCATCTTGTTAAATTTCCCAAGTGCCAAGCAGGAAGGAAAAGGTATGGGAGTATTTATTGAATACCAGCTGTGTTTGAGGCACTGTAGCCCTTGCTTCCTCTGTCCAGTCTTTTATTCACTGTTTAATTCATTCAGCGAAGTTTTATCGAGCATTTATAGTGTGCCATGCAATGATCTAGTCCAGTGGATGGGTAAGCTATGGCCTACAGACCGAAATTGGCTTCCCACCAGTTTTTTTTTTTAAATAAAGCTTTATTGAAACACAGCCATGCTTGTTTGTTTACCTCCTCCTATGGCTACTTTTCTTAGATAGTGATCTAACTGAATAGTTATGGAAAAAACCATCTGGCCTGCAGAGCCTGAAGTACTTAGTGTACTGTTTAGCTATTACAGGAGAACGTTTGATGCCTCCTGGGATAGGCATTGCTGTAGCTCCTGTTCTATGGCGAGGAAGGGAGGGGAAGGATGGGGGGGGGGGAATGAACCACCAAACTGCAAAGGCCTCTACTATGTTAAATGGTGACAAGTCCTAGAGAGAAAACAGAAGAGAAAGGGGAGCATTCTGGCTATGCTGTGGGTGGACTGCAACGGGGAAGAGGATGTCATGGCTGACAAGGGGACAGTTAAACAAAGGCCTGAGGAAGTGGAGGAGGGAATCCTGTGAGTGGGAGTGGAGCTGTCAGAGGAAAACAACAGGCAAAGTCATATGGGAGTGTTAACTATAGGTAAGAGTCCATTAAACACTGGGTACGGTGCTGTTCAACTTCCCTCCACTCAGAATCACACCTAATTACTTACAAGTAATTACCTAACTACAGAGATGAGCATACAAATGAACAGTCTGAATATATTTCTGCCACCACTCACACAGCGCTTTTAGTTTAAAGTTTTGTCTGATGCTTGAATGTCACATCTGAGGACATGACAAGGTACTGTGCCCTCCTCTTTGAAAGGCAATCTCCTCAGAAGCCCTAGGCCCCTGTGGCTAGAGAGTCTATCGGGACCTTCATCTTGCAAGTTCCACTCATGTTTAGAGTCCCTCTTGGTTCAAGGTCATGGGCTCTGAATGCAGGGATGTCTCTTGTGTCAGAGGAGCTTGCCATCTGAGGGGTAGACAAGCTGTCCCTTCCTCTATTCGTTGATATGTTAAGTCAAGCCTATGGCCCTTGGCAGTGCTGAGGATGCAGAGAAGAGCACACTAGGGCCTCCCTCAGGAGGATCTGAGCGTGCCCAGGGAAAGCCACTGAGGTGAGGACGCTCCCAGGCGTGTGGGACAAGGCAAGCTGCTCATTGCTTCCACTGGCAGGCAAACAAACAAACAAAAAAAGGTGAACTTTTCTAACTTGTGGGGCTAAACTAGCAATGTGCGCTATAAATCAAGGCATCCAGTAAGTTACTATTGATTGATTGAAATATCTCCCAGGAGGCTTGCTAGCATGACAGATCAGACCCTGGGTCTCTACCACCCTGGACTCATGACAGGGAGAAACTCTATTCTGACTGTGGCTGTCTGGCCAGGTCTCTGTTCCAGGCTGCAGAGGCTCCTGTGACTCATAGATCACTACAGCATGCTGGTCTGCCTCCCAAGGGACTCATGAGCTTTAATTAGTTACTGTTAGTAAGTGCTGTGAAGGTGTGCGATGGCACAAACATTGCAGGTCATTAGGCCGCTCCGGACCACTGGGCTCTTCAGCCTTGGAACTGCTAATTAAGAAGTAATTAATACCTCAGGGTACAAAGATACCTGAACTTTCCAGATTGGAGGGCTCATAGCCACGTGCGTGGGCAGAGGGAGAATAAAAGGGTCCCGTGGGCACATGGGTCCCAAGAAATTCTGAACACGATTTCTCTCCCGGTAGGAAGAATATTGCCCCAGTAAAACCTGTGGGACCCCAGACCCCAAGGAAAACCCTCACATAAAGCTGGGCTGCAGAGACCCAGAGTGTCTCTTAGAGACAGAAGAACTCAGGACCACTTAGCTCAGCCTGGCCATTCTAAGCAGGCTGACAGACATTACAGTCATGTGCTCTCTCTCTTGTGCAAGCCATGTCTTCCTCCACTCGAGGCTGCAATGATTCTATCAATCTACCACCCTTCCTCACCAGGTTGTCTAGTATCTTTCTTGTAGGCCAGTTGCTCTAACTCAGCATGGACTCAGAATCGTCTTACGGGAGACTCTGAGGAACTGATGCCTGGGCTCACCCCACTTCAGCAACCTTGCTTGCTTCAGGAGTGATGGACACGATGATTGCAGCACTGTCCTGGCCTGGGTATCAGGCACTGGCTCAGGGGAGCCTGCATGCCCAGAAGGAATGAAGATATTCTTACAGAGGCACTTGTGTTCCTCTCTTTGGCTATGGAAACAGTGCACCCCTAAGAAATTAGAATTCTTCCAGGCATTTCACACCAAGGGGAAGGAAAAGACTAAAGTCTGAGCCACCCAGAAGGCTGTCTCCTGGAAGTGGATTGCAATTTGTCAGCTCACCCTTCAGGTCAGGCTAGAGTGGAGACAGTGATGGACAGCTTTGATGCAGTCTAGGGGTCTTGGATTGATACAGTCTAGAGGTCCTGCCTGGGTTTCTTTTCTCTGCCGGTTAAAGAGTTAAAAGGCAGGAAAAATCTTAAGCTCAACAAGGGCATCTGAGAAACCTCAAGGACCTCAGCTAGAATTGGCAGCTGGAGACCAGCATTTACTGCTGAGGCAACAGGTATGTGCAGCAGACACACAGAGAGAAAGACCCTGTGCAAAGCAGAAGGGAGACTGGGGAAGCTGAAAAGCCAGACTCGGGTTAGCCTTTTAAAGCCTATAAAGAGGTTTCCTCCCTCAACCTAGGGTTGGTCGGTTTGAGGAAGGCAAGGATGGTTGATTAGCCAGGTGTTGTGTGACATGTCCTGAACAGGCCTGTGACTCGTTGAGTCAATTTAACACCATGTAGCCTGCTGGTGAGAGACAAAAGCCAACAAGGTCTTCATTTGTTTTGAGCTACTCAGCTTTTGCCTCAATTCAGGAAGCAGAGAATGAATGAAGCTGGCCATTTGGGAAGTTCAGCTAGCCAAGGCCCCTCCCGCTATCTGTCTGCTTCCCAGGGCGTCTAGCTCCTACTCCTAGCTTGTTGAAGACAGGCGGTCAGATCTGGCTTATTGAGGTTTGGGGGACCTGGGTTCTGGCCCTTTATAATTCTGGTAACACCAGGAGTTGTGAGAAATAATGATGCAGCCCCACCACCTACCTGTCACCCCTGTCATCTCACTCTGCTCCAGGCCTCTGAGTGTCTGGTCCCTCTGCCTGCCAGACCCATTCTTCTCCCAGGTAAAGACAATTTCCTCAGTAAAGCTCCCACTCTCCTGGACTCCTACAGGGCTTCCCTGAACCCCAGTGTTGCTGCAGATCACAGGCTGTTCGGGAAGCTCCGGGGGAGCTGAGAGCAGTTTGTGTCACTGTCACAGTTGTCTGGTCTTGCCAAGGGGTACAGCACTCTTAAGGCAGTTTAGAAAGTGTGGTTGTTGTTGAATAGGCTAACTGGAAGGCAGCTCCTCCTCAGGGCCCTCTCCACTCTGTTTCAAGCCTGCAACATTCTCCCTCAGACAGCTACACGGTCTCCTTCTTCAGGTCTTTGCTAAAATGCCACACTCATGGTGGCTTTCCGTGGGCACCCTATGCACCATTCAGCTCCCTACCCCATTTTTGTTTTGTTTTGTTTTTTTAAGTTAAATTGTCTTCAGAACATTTAACACCCTCTGACCGGCAACTTACTTTTTCTTTCTATGGATTTTTTTGTGGTAATTTTTAAAAATTAATTTTATCAAAATCCGGTTTTGTCTTGGTTTCTGAGTCTTTACTGCCCCACTTCCCTACTGTCTGCTTTTTATTTATTTGTTTGTTTGTTTGTTTTTGTCAGCTTGACACAGCTAGGGTCATCTGGGAAGAGGAACCTCAGTTAGGAAACTGTCCCCATGAGGCTCCACTGCAGGCCAGTCTTCTTGATTAATGACCGACATGGGAGGGCCCAGTGCATTGTGGGAGGTGCCACCCTTGCACATGTGCTCCAGGGTTGTACAAGAAGGCCGGCTGAGCAAGCCATGAGGAACAAGCCAGTAAGCGGTATTTCTCAGTGGTGTTTGCTTCAATTCCTGTCTCCAGGTTCCTGTCCTGAGACTTGACTCCTCGCTACCCACCCCCACCCCAGGGATGGACGGTAACTCATAAGCTAAAACAAACCCTTTCCTCCCCAAGTTGCTTTTGGTTGTTATCTTTCTCACAGCCACTGAAAGCAGACTAAGACACTTGGTCGGCTGAAGTTTGACTGTGTCAGCTTACAGGCCATCACTTCTAACATGAATGTTGGGAGCTGTTTTCCCCATTCTCTGCTTCCCCACAGCTGCAGCAGTAGCGTGTACTATGTAATTATTCATAAACTATTTTGTGAGGGCTGGGGAGACAGCTCATCAGGTAAAGTGGGTGCCATGAAACATGAAGAGGGGGTTCAGAGCCTCAGTGTATAAGGTAGAGATGGATGAGAAACACCTATGAAAGCTTTGGGCCTTCACACACTAGTTCACACGTGTATATGTGTTCCTACACACATACAAACATACCACATAACACACTTATGTAAACCATGTACATATACATCTTGTAAATGAAGAAAAGACCCAGCCTCATTGTATGTGTGTGTGAGTTTGTGTGGGAGTGGAGGTGGGTATCCTCAGTGGTCAGAAGGTTTTGGAGTTCCCTGGAGCTGGCGTTTCAGTGATTGTGGGTGCTGAGAACCGAACACTGGTTCTCTGAAGCACAGCAGTGGTTGTTAACCAGCACAGCAACGAATGTTTCAAGTCGCATCTTCAAGACTCAGGGACACTCGCCTTTGAGAAGCCACATCCGTGCTCTCCAGTTCCCCTGGTGCTTTTAAGCCTAGTGCTTCAGCCTATATTAAAATGTCTTTATTAAACCCCATCTCTGCTTCATAAAATTTTTTAAAAAGACTTCCTTGGCTATTGTAATACAGGTGACCTTATGCAAGTGTTTCATAGTTTTAAACTCATTTAAATTGTGGCTTGTTCAATCATAGCGTAGATTTGAAACATAGCTATTGTCAATGAACCTGCTCTCCACATAGACCGGGCCTAGCAGTGGGCGGTAAAAACAGGACTCAAATCCTTTAAAGTAAGGTTTGATCATAGAGTTGAACCTTGCTAATTCCTAGAGGGCACTTCCGGAATCTTGGCGGGAGAGCGAGGCTCTTTGGTTTGCTTTCCGGAAAACCTCTCCAGCCTCTCTCCAGAGCGTGGGACCGGAGCATCCCGCCCCCTCCCGTGAGTGCGGCTTTCCGATTGGTGAGAAACACAGGGGGCGAGGCTCCGGCCATGTCGGCGCAGGCGCACTGGCTTTGCGTGACTGAAGAGCGCCCGACTCAGGTATTGAGTTGCTGCTGGTGAGCATCGGTGGCCGCTGGACTTGGAGGGTGGCTAGGAAGGGCCCAGCGAATCTAGGGACAGTTTCTGGGCACGCGCACCCACGATCTGGTGTCTGCTGTCTCGCGTGCATCCTCTCAGTCGCCACAGGCTATTGGATAGTCGTGTGCTCGGTTGCAGTTCACCTTTCCCCATCTCCACCCCCGCTGTTTGAGAGCAACACTTCCGCCCTAGTTATCCTTGCGTGGCCCTTACTTAGAGGCACAGAGTTCCTAAAAGGGCCCATTTTGGACCGGTCCCGGGGATGACCTGGTGGCTCAGCCGCCTTAGGGTTCTAAAGAGGAATGAAGTGACCGCAGTACGCTCACTCCTCGTAAAGGCCAAGATAGAGCAGGGGTTGGAAGTTTCATCGCTGTTGTATGCTGCGCTGACGTTGGTGGTATTTGGAGGCAAATTCCCGCAATCCAGAATGGCCATGGGCCTTTTGATGTCACCTGACACAAATCAGAGCCTATGACCCTATGATCCATCTCAGAGCCTATGAATTGGGCATCATAATACACAAACCTTTAGGGCACTAGGCATTGCAAGCACACTGTGTGCAGTTTTCCTGACTGGATCGTGTGTGTGTTCATGTACTGTGTACCTGAAATAGGGCGAAGGCAGGGAAAAGGCCTCTTACAGGTGAGATCTGCGGTACACTCGAAAGGCAGCAAGAAACTGTCATTACCAATGCCTGTGTTAAGTTGAAAGTGTAAGGAATGCAAGGAGGCCAGTAGAGACTGTTTTAACAGTCACGGATGATGGTATCTTGAACTGAGGTGCAGGCTGGTCAGGTGGAGCAGGCTGGGCCAGAGGACTAAAAACTGTGACAGTACTGTGGAGCAGAGTAGATGAGGGCAGGTTTCTGGTTTGGCCAGAGGGTGCTTTGCAGGGTGATACTCAGATCTGCAGGGGCACCATTGTCTGAAGAGATTCTGCCTCACTAAGTTTCAAATAGCGTGTACTATGTTCTCCAAAGATGGGAGAATATATAGGTCAGAAATTCAACAGTTTGGACAGTGAAGATGCAAACTGACCAGGAATGTGTGGTGGGTGAGAGGAGCAGTTAAAACAATATTGACTTTTTTGTTGCGGCAGATTTTCATTTCCTCCGATGTCCTGGAACTCAGATGTGCAAACCTAGCTGATTCTCTTACCTCTGGCTCCCAAGTGCTGGGATTACAAATATGCCTCAGCGCCTAGCAATACTGACTTAGTAGGGATCGAGACAAGGAATTGAAGAAAAAACAAACAAACAAAAACCAAAAAAAGCCTGCTCTTCGCTGTTGCCTGTGAGATTGCAATTGACTTGTTTCAGGGTCTCTCCCCAGTGTTCTGAAATAGTAACAATATCAAACATCCACCAGGCTCATGGCCTGTGCCAAAAACTGTTGTGAGAATTTTTTCTACCTTTAAAAAAATTCTCAACAGTAAATGTACAAGGCTGATCTGGTGGTTATATCATTTCATGATGAAACTCTAGCACACGGGTAGCTACAGATGTGGCAGGCTGCTGGAAGTGGCCAGTGGAAGTTGGTTTAGAGCCGACTGCCTTATCTAGAGCCTGCGCATAACTGGATGCTATCTCCACAACAGGCTGGTAACATTTTCATAATCAGAAGAATATGACTTTCTGTTGTTGCTGCTGCTATTGGTTTTTTGTCTGTTTTGTTTGTTTTTGTATTTTTTAAAAAAGGTCTCTCTACATAGCCCTTACTGTTCTGGCACTCACTATGTACCAGACTGGCCTCAAACTCAGAGATCTGCCTGTCTCTGCTTCTCAAGTACTGGAGTGCTGGGATTAAATGCATCTGCCACTATACCCAGATGGATTTCTTTAAGTGGTACTGTGATGTGCTGGGCTAATAGACATGGAAGGATCCACATCTTGGATCCCGTGCTGAGAACCAAGTTAATCGTCATCCCACGTGACTCATTTTTCTCCAGGTGCCAGGGTGTCATGGAAGGTCTGCTGACAAGATGCAGAACACTGTCTGCCTTGGCTGCCTGCAGCCTCCGTCACTGCAGATACATCATCCACAAGTGTTACCATCGTGCGCCCGGGAGAGGGCAGCGCTTGGTATTATCCCGCATGTTCCAGCCTCAGAACCTTCGGGAAGACCAGGTGCTTTCTCTGGAGGGCAGAGCTAGCGACCTGACCTGTAAGAGCCAGCGGCTGATGCTGCAAGTGGGCCTGATCCTTCCAGCCAGCCCTGGCTGTTACCACCTCATGCCCTATACAGTGCGTGCCGTGGAGAAGCTTGTGCGGGTGATAGACCAGGAGATGCAGGCCATCGGCGGGCAGAAAATCAACATGCCCAGCCTCAGCCCAGCTGAGCTGTGGCGGGCCACCAGCCGCTGGGACCTGATGGGCAGGGAGCTGCTGAGACTGAGAGACAGGCACGGCAAAGAGTACTGCTTGGGACCGACTCATGAGGAAGCGGTTACAGCCCTGGTTGCCTCCCAGAAGAAACTTTCCTACAAGCAGCTCCCCTTGTTGTTGTACCAGGTTACAAGGAAGTTTCGGGATGAGCCCAGGCCCCGGTTTGGTCTTCTCCGTGGCCGGGAGTTCTATATGAAGGACATGTACACCTTTGATTCCTCCTCTGAGGCTGCCCAGGAAACCTACGGCCTGGTGTGTGATGCTTACTGTAGGCTGTTTGACAGGCTGGGATTGCAATGGATGAAGGCCAGGGCAGATGTGGGCAGCATCGGGGGCACGATGTCCCATGAATTCCAGCTACCAGTGGACATTGGAGAGGACCGCCTTGTGGTCTGTCCCAGCTGCCACTTCTCCGCCAACACAGAGATACTAGACTTGTCACAAAAAATCTGCCCTGACTGCCAGGGTCCACTGACAGAAACCAAAGGCATTGAGGTGGGGCACACATTCTACCTTAGTACCAAGTACTCTTCCATTTTCAATGCCCTCTTTACCAATGCCCATGGGGAATCTTTGCTGGCTGAAATGGGGTGCTACGGGCTGGGAGTCACTCGGATCCTGGCTGCAGCCATCGAAGTTCTCTCTACGGAAGACTGCATCCGCTGGCCCCGCCTCCTTGCCCCTTACCAAGTCTGTGTCATCCCCCCTAAGAAAGGCAGCAAGGAGACAGCAGCCACAGAGATTGTGGAGAAGTTATATGATGACATCATGGAGGCTGTGCCCCAGCTCCGAGGGGAGGTCCTGCTGGACGACAGGACCCACCTGACCATTGGAAACAGACTGAAAGATGCCAACAAGCTTGGCTACCCCTTTGTGATCATTGCGGGCAAGAGGGCCTTGGAGGACCCAGCACACTTTGAGGTTTGGTCTCAGAACACTGGTGAGGTGGTCTTCCTCACCAAAGAGGGAGTCATGGAACTACTAACTGGAGTGCATGTTGTCTAGGGGGCCAACCACACCTGCCCCTAGGATTGGTGTCCACTGTAACACTGTAGTTCCCTCCACTTCTGTCCTGGGTGGTTTCTCCAGAAGTGGCTTCTCGTGGAAGGGGAGAGCGTGTTAGGAAAAACTCTACTCCTCCCTTGTGATGGTTTGTATGTAGCCATTAACTCCGTCCTCCCTGGGCTAGTTGTGCTACCATACACCGTTCCTTTTACATGTGGACACTTCTGTTAGGAGGGCTGAAAGGTGGCAAAGAGACCCAGGTCACTTTCCCTTGAGCTGAGTTTCTGGGTGTAAGATGAGAATGCTTGAAAGCTGGGGCCATGCTTCCCCAACCCCACCCCACAGTCTGAGCACACGCCTTGCATTTCATTCAATCCAGATAGTGGGGCTACCGGCCCTTCTCCTCTGAGAAGCTGGGAGCCGCATAGTCTGGAACCTGGCTGCTGCTAATTCACTGGTGACTCGACACACCCACACCCCTGCTGGGGCCTGAGACTCCCTTCTGGATGTGGAGATGGAGTTGGGTCTGTGAGGTCCTAGGGCTGGCTCTCACTGAGCCTCCACAAGACACATGGATCTGGTCGCTCATGCCTCTAAGCTTCCTCAGAAGTTGTCATAATTGCCAGATGGCCCAAAGCTACCTCCAGATACCTGACCTTACTGGGTCACTTCAGCACTGAGATCATGTTCTGTTGATTGAATAAAGTCAAGCCTTTGGGGTGAACTCGTGTGTGTGTGTGTGTGTGTGTGTGTGTGTGACCTACTTCAGCAGTACACCCAGTAGACTGCTCTCCCCCTCTGCCTCACAGGGTCTGGGAAATGGTTTCAGCAGTTTCTTCCAGACTTCAGGAGCTGCACGCTCCGGCCCCATGGTGACCTTGTTGTGGGTTTAGAATTGAATTCCTGTTGCTACAACAGGAGTGACTGGTAGAGAGCTGACTAGATTCTGTGGGAAACTGGAAGTAGGGGCTGGATTCCACAGCAGTGGCCCTATTCATTGTTCCAGTATCCAGCTGAAGAAGATGGCAGGCTTTCCATCCTAGGCCCTGTGATCGCTACGTGTGCAGCTCCCTAGTCCACGGAATAGTGGGTCTTGCCCACCTTGGTTAACACTCTGGATGGGCTCTCACAGACACATCCAGAGGTGAGCCTCGTAAATCTAGGCAGCTCTAAGCCAAACAACTTGCCGTTGACGGTAAATCATCATAAAAAGGTCTCCAGGCTCCAAAGCTGGTCCTTCGAGCCATTAGGGCTTGGCAGATATATGCACCAGGAAACTCGACAGTGTGTTTGAGGGTAGAGTTACTGTAGACTCGCAGCAGCTGGACAGACTTAGCGGAGAAAGTGGGCCAAGCACCTACACCCCATGTCATGCTTCTGGCCAGATATCAGGTGAACAGCCACTTCCAGCCGCGTGCTCCTGCAACCAGGCTGTTATACCCACGCACAAGGGTCCATGTGACTGTGAACTGAACCCTCTAAAACCCAAATATTGCCTCTTTGGGTCATTTCTTTGGAGTACTTTGGTCACAGTGGCATGAGAAGTGATCTGCCTTTGTAATACTTGAAGTTCTGAGAGCAAGCTTGGGTCAGGCTGCATGACAGAGGCTCTTAGTTTACTGCAGTTGCAGTCAGAATCAAGAGCTGCTGGATGAAGATCATCTCCCCCACCCCATCCCACATTGTACTTGATTGAGTGATTCCATTGGGTATCAGGCTGGTGTCAGCCCTCTGCTTTTAATGGTCTGGTTTTCTGAGGGGGCTCCCTTGTGCCACAGCTGTTATGGCACCTTTGAATGCTGCTTCCAGATCTTAATACTGTGCAAGGCCAGTGCTGTTACATTTTACAGCTCCATTTAACCAAGTATCTATGGACACACAGCTATTGAGGATCGCAGCTAGAATTCAGATGCTGGCCCTAAGCTGTGCCTCTCTTACTACACTGCTTGACTTCTGCCTGAAAAAAAGTAGTTTTAATAAGTAAAACTAAATCTTTGCCTATGTAAGTAGCATTGTGAGCGATTTAGATTCATGCACATAGGGGCTGAGATATAGCTCAGTTGGTAAGAGTATTTGCATGGTGTCCTGGGATGGGTCCTCAGCACTGCATAACCAGGCTTGGTGGTGTAACGTCTGTAATGCCAGCATATGGAAGCAGAAGATTAAGAAGGTCAAGGTTATCCTTTGCTACACAGCAGACCTGAGACAGCCTGGGACCCTTGTCACAAACAAAACAACATGCACGGGTGTTTAATTTATTCCTTTTGGTGCAGGAGTTGAATCAAGGGGATTACACACATCAGGCAGTTTACCACTGAGCTGCAGACCCACACATCCCCACAGGCTGGGACCGGGGAACTTTCCTAGCACTTGGTTTACAGATGGGAACAGCCTGGAGTTGGGACAGAGTGGCTCATGCCATCCTACTGGTAAGTAGCAGGTCAGCCATTGAGTTGCCAAAGCCTCATAGGCTGCTGAAACTGGTACCCAATCGTCTGTCTCCCAGCAAGGAGCTAAAGCGCAGAACCACCCTGGCCAGGCTTGAGTGTTAGGCATGGGGACCACAGGGTCACTAAGCTAGTGTTCCGGTAGCCAGGGCCAGTGTTATTTGGTGAGCAGACCAGAGATTTGAAGCGCTATAATCCTAGACTGAGCACTTCCAGGAGTTGTGACTTCAGACAATTTGTCCTTTCGCACCTCCTTGGTAAGATGCTTGGAGAAATGGCAGCCTCCTTGTAGGGCAATGTGGGGTTGACAGAGCCACTTGTGTGAAACACTAACTTTTAGTGTGCAGTCAAGAAACCCTTCTCTTTCCCCTAAGGATGCATTCCCATAACTTAGGAAACCCCCCAGCTTGGCTCCGCCACATTATCCTAAGACCTGGATCTTGTTTGGGGGGGAGCTTTACAGCTTTCTTGGGAGAGTCAAAGAAACGGGACACCAACAGAATGCTTCCTCTTGGAACATTCAAACGCACAGCATACTCTCTTCTGAACCCAAGGATTTTATCTCTTGCCATAAACTACTGAACTGGAGTTGGTGGCTGGGTAATTCAGTGCAGGCTGAAAGATCACTGCTCACTCCTTGGGGAGGTCTAAAGGCAACTGACTGACTGGGAAATAGCTGGATTAATACTTAGGGACAAAGCCTGGTACAGAATAAACCCATCATGTAAATCAGCCTAGAATGTAAACCAGAGGCCCCGTTAATATTCTATGTTCTAATGGAAGATCACCTGCTGAGCCACCAGGAAAGGCACTTGGCAGACATAAGTTGAAATTGCCCCTTTTCTTAACTGCCTGGATACCAAGCCTCTTCAGAGTTCCTGCAGCCCATTTCTATGTTAAGATGCCAGTATGCTTTAGTGGATTGTTTGGTTGCAAGGGCTTTGTTTTACTGGAGAAAGAATGGGAAAATAATTTTAGGTGTTACTGCAAACTTAAGGGCTTTTGTTTTGTTTTTTAAGGTACTTGATTTAAAACAACGGTTCACCTTTTAGTGTGAGCGTCCAGATGGACTAAGAATCCATGGGCCACTTACTAGGTGTATGACTCTGAAGGGGATTCCCTTCGAGCCTCAGCACCTCAGTCCTTGCAGGTAAAATGGGTCCCCGCACAAAGGGGTGGCATGTTTTTGCTTCCCATGCTGAGGCGGAACTCTAGCTCGGGGACCACATCCCCGGGTCGTAGTAGCTTGCCAGGCTGCTAACAAGCTCCCTGGTTGAGTGTAATCGCCCTTGGCTAATGAACCTGCCGGGCGGGCAAGGTGCAGAGGGCGCACACACAGGCGATGGCGACACAGCTTCCCACTTGCAAGTCAGGGGCTCTCCTCGGGCTGTTGAGGCTGTAAGCAGAACACTGTATATTTCCAAGACACAAACAACAGGAGAGTGGTTACCAGAATCTGGAGATGCTGTCAGCGGAGGGAGGAGGGAGGGGATGGCTGGCAAATAGGGATGCAGGAAATGGAGGTGAAGGGGGAAGCACTTTAAGGCTCTGTAAGGCAGGAGGACAACTCTGGCTCACAGCGCTTCACTGACTATTGTAAAATGGCCCGTGGAAGGGATCTTCAGGGTTTGCAAGCTATAAAGAGAGGATGTATGTGTGATCTCTCATTACACAGTGAATACAGATACAGAAATGCCACACTACATTCTCTAAGAATACCCAATTACTATGTGCCCGTTTAAATTTTTAAAATATTTTTAGCAAATACTATATACCTTAGAAAAGAATTATCTGGATGTTTACAGTCTAATCACACACTAAAAGCAGAGAATTTTCACTGGCTGGAATCAGATGTGGCAAGGGAATCTCAGGACTTAGAACATGATATGCCATTGGGCTCTTACTTACAGAGACCCAGGAACCAGAAGAGCCTCTCCCCACCTCCGAGCTAAATACAGCCCCACTGAGGACCAGTAAGGCAAGGGGACTTCAGTTCTCAACCTCGGTGAACTGTATTCTCCCAATGCCTAAACAAGCCTGGAAGCAGGTTCTTAGAACCCCTAGGAAGAGCCCAGAAGGCCAACATCTGTACCTCAGCCTTGTAAATCCTAGAGCAGAGATAACAGCTGAGCCAAATTACATTTGTGGCCATAGGACTGTGAGGTAATATGTCTGTACTGCTAACGGAGAAGACAGAATGGAAGAAAAAAATGAAAGAGAAAAACTCAGTGGGAGCCCCGCTGACAGAGGTTGCAGGCTCTGGCTGGGGCAGAGCACATTCCCCTAGCCAAGCAGGCTGGGATGCTGCTGCTGAACGGAGTAATAACTACCAGGACTATACCATAAGCTTAGACTGAGTGATGCAAAGGCCCCTGTGCCCGAGAGGCCAGACTAGTCTTGGCAGTCCTGCTGTCTCTGAATGGGTCAGTTCAGTCTTGAGTTCAAGTCCTGCTCCACTTTTTATTGGCAGGTTGTTTAGACTCTCCATGCCATCTTTATACATTGCTTGTTGCCTAGATGTGTGGGAGGTTTGGGGAGCCAGTTGGCACCAAGCACCTAGAATGCTGCTGGCCTGGCTGGGTGCTCAGTAGGTGGCTGCTTTCTCCAGGCAGCAGTAGTTGCTGTCGCAGCATCCTCCCTCCAGGGTCTGTGGCTTTGCTCGGACTGTCCACCTCACTCCTTCACCTTTATAGCCCAAGTCTCCCATAGGTGCTGGCTTCAACCTCTGACCTGTCACAATGAGTCACCCTTTTCCTGAATTCCCAAGCCTATGACTGCTTGTGGTTCATTGAGATGCTGAGCAGGTGCAGTGCCAGGCCTGACACATATAAAAGTGCAGCTTGGGCCCTAGATGCAGTCCACAAAGTCGGATGACCCAGCCGGTAAGTTAGTGCTGTGCCATGTGCTAAGGGCAGTGATGGTGATGGTGCACAGCCACAGAGTAAAGACCTAAGCAGCCAGGGAGGCCTGCCTGGAGGAGGCAGTAGGACAGCAGCAGGCTGGGCACTAGAGAGGAAAAAGGAACAGTGTGTCAATGTCTGAGGCTGAGAGTGGGAAGGCTGGGGGATCAACAGTCACAGATCAAATCCGTGCTATAAGTTGTGTTCCATGGGTTTCACTAGGTTAACGTGTTCCATCCTCAGAGTACCTGCCCGTGTAGCAGATAAGGAAGAAGAACAGACAAGTCAGGCCAAGCGGTACCCAACGCCTACCAATGGGGAGCGTGGGACTGGAACTAGAAGGCAGCCTAGCTCAGAGGAGCAGACTCCTGGTTACCACACCACCTGCTATGTAACTAACTATGACCGGGACAGACAGGCTTTGGAGACAGCAGGAAAGCAGCAAGATGTCCGGTGGTGAGAGCCTTGCATGCCACACCAGGCGTGCTGAGGGAGTGGAGGCCTCAGGGCTCCGGCTAAGGATGAGAACATGCTTGCTTGTTGTGTCTGTTTCTCCCCCTTGGAGCAGTTGCCAGCCCAGGGTCAGATTCACTACATCCACTGAGCAGTATGACCCTAAGTCAGAGGCTGCATGTAGTTCTTCAGCCCTAAGTCCACTGTGGGCACGGGACAGATGCTTGTAAGGCATGGAAACACAAGGATGCAGGGAAGGCTTGAGTCTCCCGCTCTATTTCCCAGTCTATGGGTGCTGGGGAGGGGACGTGTGGTTCCGATCTGGGCTCTGACACTGCTTCTTCTCCATCCTGATGCCACAGGCCAGATCTGGGGTGACTATAAGGATTAAGTAAGAGAACTCAGTGAAGTTGGTAGTATCAGAATGCAGCATTTGGCCTACTTTGTGTGCCTGCTGACGGTGATTAGGGGCTTTGTCCCTCTCATCTCTAGTTGTCACCCACATCCTCAGAGGCAACCAGACATACACCAGGCATCCTTCCTCCACCCTGGTTCTGGGAAGGCAGCAAGCCCTGAGGGCTCTGCCAGGAAGAGTCCCAGGAACAACTGAGAAAGGCTCAGATTTGGGAACATGTACCGTTCCCTGCATTCCACCTCCTCTGGAGGGCGTCCATCCCCGTAACTCTCCCCCTCCACATAACAAGAAAACAAAAACAAAACAGGCAGGGAAGGCTTGAGTCTCCCGCTCTATTTCCCAGTCTATGGGTATGGTGGCCAAAGGGGAACCAGGTAGAATCTGGCCCACATCTTGCTCAGGAAGCAGGCTCTTCACAGATTTCCACCACACTCTTCAGAGTGTACAGAAACTTTGTTTCCAAAAAATTGTTTTTTTCTTTCTGGTTTAGTGAACATCTCTCCATGTCTATCACTGGCAATTTGGGCTAGATCATCATTCTCTTTGTGGCATGCATCATAGGAAATTAAAAGGTATGTCTGGTCTGGTCTCAACCTTCCTAATGCCAGCAGCACACACCAGGTTATGATGTCATCTGAATGATGTCATGCAGAATCACCCACTTGTGAATCTACCAGACTGTGAAACAGTGCTTTTGAAGAGAGCTGTTCACTGAGGACATACCACTCCTGGGCTGAGACCTCACATGCACGGGCTACAAGCAATGTCAAGGAAAGATGATCATTTTACAGTTGACAGGAGCTTTAAGCAGCAGACCTGGCTCAAGCCTACCAATGGAGCTCTTGGTGCATGCTCTCCCTGAGGTAGTCTGAATGAGAATGGTCACCACAGACTCAGATATTTCAGTGTTTAGTCTGCAGGTGATAGAACTGTTTGGGAAGGATTAGGAGGTGATGGCCTTGTTGGAGGAAGTGTGTTGTCTTAGTTAGGGTTTTACTGCTGTGAACAGACACCATGACCAAGGCAACTCCTATAAGGACAAAATTTAATTGGCTGGCTTACAGGTTCAGTCCATTAACGTCAAGGCAGGAACATGGCAGCATCCAGGCAAGCATGGTGCACGCAGAGCTGAGAGTTCTACATCTTCATTTGAAGGTTGCTAGTGGAAGACTGACTTCCACGCAGCTAGGATGAGGGTCTTAAGACCACACCCACAGAACAGAGACACTTTTAGGCCCCTCACATAGACTTTGAGTTCTTAAAAAGGAAGTCAGAGGAAAGTCTCTGACTGAGGAGAGAATGTCTGCAGTATTTCCAAAACGTGTGTGTGTGTGTGTGTGTGTGTGTGTGTGTGTGTGTGTGTGTTGGGGGTAGGGTTTAGTGGATTTACAGGGACCTGCTCTGGTAAAGAAAGCTGCACTTGTCTCCCTAAATATTTCAAACAATTTCTCTTCAAGAAACAAGGACACAAACAACACAAGATCTCATATTAGCCCATCTGAAGGCCACCAGCTGGTTTCAGTTTAATAATGTATTAGTCAGTTTTCCTATATTGACGAACAATCCCCCAAATCTCAAGTGTTTACTACAAACACATTTGCCACTCATGTAACAAACAATGGCTTTAGGCCAGCTGCTGTGGGCTTTGCTCAGACACCAGGACTACTCCTATTTCAGAAATGAGACCTCACAATAAAGGGAAAACAACACAAGCCTACTTGCAAACCACTGCCCATTGACTCCTCAAGCTTCTGTCAGATGTGGCACAAGCCCTTGCATGGGCATTGAGAAGTAGAGAATCCAGTAGGGCTCTGAGTAGTCCCAGGATCCAAGTTTATACAGTCAACAGAACAGGATGTGGCTTCATGGCTGCAGTCACTTCATGGCATCCACAGCATCTTAGCTTTCCTCCAGGCTGGTGAAGCAACTGAGCCAGTCTTTCAAGCCTTAAGGCCTTAGAGTATGTGCAGGGCTGGTTTATTGCCTTGGAGTTGTGCCTTCTGTATGTGCCCGATGCCACAAAGGTTAAGACTGTCACTGCATCCTGCGACAGTCTCTGGGCTAGGGAGTTACCAAGGCCAGCTATTCTGGTAACTGCAGTGGATGATTTTTTCAGAGATGGACTCCAAAGATGTACTGGCCAGGGCAGGGCTGTGAATCTGAGGAGAGTGCGGCCCAGCTGGAGCCCAGCACTCAGCCAGACAGGCTTAGGTTCAGGGGGTCCTGCAGCTTCTTCCCCAACAAGAGGCTGGGAACCACTGTCCCTGAGGATAGAGTGCTACACTCTAGGCCAGATGATTCCCGTGTACAAAGTCCAGCAGAGGAAGTTGAGGGAAGAGACCCCAGGGTCTGGCTCCCATGTTACCTGTGCACCTTCTTCCCCTGGAGGTAATTCCTACAGAAAGGCGAGGATCCTACACAGACCAGGAATGCCGGGGTAAGGGCCTTCACGCAGCACCTGCAGGGAGCACAGCAGAGTGCTTAACTGCATTATAAGCGCCATTATCCCTGGACCTTCCCAGCCACACTCCAGGTGAACCTCGGATGTACACAAACGTTAAAGTACAACTTAGCACATTTGTTTGTCTGAATATTCCTAAGTCTGCAGACAGCATGACGGCAGTCTCCCCTTAAAACTCTGGCATCAGGCACACATAGGGCTAAACATGAAAGAAGACCACAAAACAAGCTATCAGTTCGTTCCATATTCTGGGAGTGACTAGTGTAAAGCAGGCTCTTACTGACTTGCGGTTACAGTCTGTATCCCAACAAGCCAGGTTTGCCCACCCGTTCCCACTGCGGTCACACTGAATAAATCTCTCGCCTTTAAAAAACAACCAAACCAAACCAAACCAACTACCCAAATCCCTATTAATGCTCTTTTAATTGGTTTCCCGAGAATGGGAGCCAAGCCTGGCTTCTTGAGGTATAGACTATGACTCCAAGTTTAGAAATGATGCCCTGTGTTAAGAAACTAGATTAAAATATATACATGTGGACTAATAAAATGGCTTATTAGACAATGGCACTTGCTGCTGTACCTGAGACTCAAAGAGTGGAAGAGGGAACCAACTTCCTCCATAAGTTGTCTTCGGACCTCCATACATATGCCATGGCATGGGTACTGCCCATAATACACATTACCCCAGATAAACGTTAAAAGGCATACTTTAAAACAACACCAACAAAAGCTGGGCGTAAGGATGCATGCCTTTAATCCTAGCATTCAAAAGGCTGAGGTGAGGAGTCTCTGTGCATACAAGACCAACATGTTCTACATAGGGAATTTTAAAACAGCCAAGGATGTGTAGAGAGATCCTGTCTCAAAACAAACACCGCTACAGTTGGGTGTGGTAATCCATGCTTGGAATTCCAGCACTTGAAAGGCAGAGGTAGGAGAATAAGGAGCGCCAGATCATCCGTAACTACACAGCAAACTGGAAGCCAGCCAGGGCTACACACAGCCCTGTTTAACAACTCATCTCAAAACCAAGCCAAAACCCATAACCATGTTCTGGCTCCCAAGTCTATCCCTGAGGGAGGCTATAAAGGACATGTGAAACACACACCCTTAGTCCAATAAGGTATGGCCCTAGTAGCTACAGGGGGACAGGAAGGACTTCCTGGAAGACGCCAGGCCTGAACTTGGCATTAATTTGGAAAAGTTTCTGGTGCACAGAGTGCAGGTAGCCAGATGGTCTGCTATTGCTAGATTGTGAAATTCACGGAGTAAGGCAGGCTGGAGAGGTGGATGAGGCCCTGGCCTCCCAGGCCTAGGTGTGTTGGCATTACACAGTGGGCCATTTCTGGGTTTGGTTCATGTCTTCAGGCTCTGAAACCTGAATATAATCACTCACAGTAGCCTTTGCGTTTCTGAGCATATGGGATTGGTGCTCCTCTGAGGGTCAGTCTGCCTTATGTTATGTTAGATTCTTCTTGGAAATGGGATACAGTGAGCCTCAGGCCTTGAGAAATGTCCCTCCACACCCTCCAAGCCAAAGCAGGCACTCGGGACTTCTGGACACCTTTCCAGGTCAACTGTTCAGGCCCTCCCTCCAGTCCAGCCTCTCCCATGGGCCTCACCACCCAACAGTACGGATAATGCAAATCTGCACATTCCTCCGTGCTCCTTCCTTGAGCTCCCCTCTGCAGCTCCGTTCACCACCCTGGATGAAGTCCATGCTCCATGAACCGTGCTAACTCAGCTCTCCAGCCTCCCTGCTGAACATGCCCGAAGACCCCCTTCTCCTGTACAACTGGCTTTTATTCTAAATGCAGAAATCCTTTGCCTTAGACTTTTTCACTTTGCTGCAAGTTGGAGAAAAACAGACCCAAGAGTGAACTTGTTAATTCCCTCAGGGCATTCTACGGAAGCTGTTAAAGAGGCGGCTGTGGAATCTGCTTGCTACCCCTGCTGATAACAGACTCCTCCCCAGCAGGCTGTACCATGTCTACAAGGGCACTCTGTCGTCTGCCTGCATCCTAACTAAAGTACCCTAGAAGCATGTACCCATTCTATAGGTGAAGGCAGAGCCCCAGAGAGAATATGCTCAGGGTCACACGGTTAGGGAACCTAGGAGTGTCTGCAATATTCTTTCCATGTGACAGTGTCAGGAGACCAGTGCAATCAGATAATGGAAGCTACCCCAGCTGCCTTCAGTTACACAAGCCAAGCAGCTTTTCCAATCTGAGACCAGGCTGATCACTTCCCATGGCCTGAGCTGTCACTCTCCTTCAGCCTCCTTGGCCAATGGCCTGGTTTAATGGGCCAGGCCAGTTTGGTGCCCCTGGCCTGTGAGAGCTGTGTGTCAGTGAGCAGAAGAGCTGACTAGACTCCGGAAGGGGCCTGTGAATTTTCTCATCCTCCCATGGAGAAGCTCACCTGGGGTGCTGCAGCACCTGCAACAGGGTGCTATCGGGAGACACCTGGTATAGTTCCGCCCTGTCCTCATCCTCGAAGTAGACCTGCAGATTAACCAGAAAAATGAGAGACAAACACAGGCTCAGACGGCCCCACACTGCTGCAGCAACTCTGAGAGGTTGGGATGGCAACTGTTACTAGTGGGATGCCTGCCTCCTCCACACAGCTGCAGGCTCCGGTGCTCGGGTCAGCCACAGCCATGCTGCCCATGCATGCCCAGCCATGGACCAGCTGCATTCTCCACGGCTCAGAGAAGGGGACCATCTCCTCGTGTCACTCGGGCAGTGAAGGGGCTACAAAGCTCAAGCCCAGGTCTGTTGCAGCCTTTAGTTTAGTCCCAGTGCCACAGAGGCGGGGAGCAGAACACCACAGTGACCCAAAGGAAGACCCAGAGCAGGTGAGACGGGTGTGTGTGCAGGGCACCAAAGCACAAGCAGAATAAGGACATGTCACAGGATACATCAAAGCTCAACCAGGACAGGGAGGCTCTCACGGCAAGAGCCAGCCAGCCGGCACAGGAAGAGAAGAGCTTCTTTAGAAGGCAGTAATAAAGGGTAGCAAGGTGGAGCCCAACAGGAGTGAAGGCAGAGAAAACACTGGGGATTATCAGGCCTCCAGCAGAAGGATGACCACCTGCTATGGCAGAGGATAACCTCGTGTTTTTGTTTTCTTGTTGCTATTTGCAGTACCAAGGATAGGACACAGGGGGTCACACATGCTAGGCAAGTGCTCAACCACTGAGCTATACACCTCTTTTTTATTTTTAAAATTCACTAAGTTGCCCAGGCTAGCCTTGAACTACTTGTTAGCCCAGGATGGACTCCTGCTTTAGTTTCCTAAGTGGCTGGGATTATAGGCCAGTGTCATTAAGCCCAGCTAGGATAGCCTGTGTGTGGGTTAGAGCTAGAACAGGATGAAGGGTGAGTGAGCCATGTAGGATGTGAGTCTGCAGAAGAAGAGAAAGGCTGCCATCCTGGGGCAGTAGCCAGCATGGGGCTGAGTGTTCCACATAGGAAGGTGCCAGTGCTGGTGGCAGAGGGGGGCTGATCCAAGAACACAAAGGTCAGCTGGGCATGGTAGTGCACAGCTGTAACCCTAGCACACACAGGCTAAAGTCAAGGGACTGACAGCCCTAACTACACAGTAAAAACCCAGCTCAAAATACCACTGACGTCTTCATTACAAATATAGAGATGAATAAAGTGAACCTCATGGTGCCAGAGTAGAACTGGAGATACGCAATGCTGCACACATAATCCTTCCCCAGCCACAAGTCCCCCTTCCCAATACTAATAGTATGCCTACTGCTAATACCATTCTCCATAGAAACAAGCAAGGATCCTAGGGGGAAAAAAGGGTTGCTATCAAAGCTGGGTGGAGAAAGCACAGCTCAAAGCTGGAGTACCTTGGGCCAGAAACAAGAACGTAAAGAAGGGAGGTGAGTTAGCCTATAAAGACAGAGCGGAATGAAGTCCAACTGACCAAGTCTACAATAATCTGGACATAAACTCCACAGTGATAAATTAAACTCATTAAATAAAAGAGGAAACCATAAATCCACTGAGTAAATAAACGTTAGGCCAGTGAGATGGCTCAGTGCTGAAGGAGCCTGCTGCCAAGTCTGCTGCCCTAAGTTTAGAACCCACATGATGGAGGCCAGAACTGGCTCCTGTAAGTTGTCTTCTAACATACACACACACACACATACATACATACACACACACACAGTTTAAAAACACTCAATATCTGTGTATACATCCTCCCAATATCTCATATAGGAATGAAATAAAACATTTCTTACCTCCAGATTCTCTGGGTGGTACTTGTGCTCTGAGTCCCAGGAGGGTGCTTCACTAAACATCGCCATTAGATGGTCAATAAACCTAAGGGAGGAGGATGTGGCTTCTGGGTGTCAATGTTCCGTCTATATAGCCCCACATCAGTCCCTGGACACCAATTCAGAGAGAAAGTAACCTATAAAGCATGACGTCCAGGCTTAACCTACTCTCACCACAGCCCACAGCACAAAGACTCATCACTGTGCAGAGCATACCTACCCTTTGAGATCATAAGCTATATGGTACGATCTACATTTTTTTAAATAGACACACATAAATTATACACATGTACCACCTAAGATGAACCACCCAGACAGTGATGAAGCAAGACCTGTCTTGCCAGCAGGTAGACAGATTCACGATAGAGACCCCTGCCATGCTGGAGATAGCCTCAAAATTACTCTCTTTCCTTCTCAGGCAAAAGCGCCTTGACTCTTCTGACAGTCAGCGAGAGGAGCACACAAGTAGGAGCAGAGGGCTGTTGGGACATGGGAGAAACAGTACCTGGTGTCCTCATGAAAAGCAGAGATGAAGTCTGATTGCGCGTACTCCGGGTACAGGAACAGCACAGGCCAGCTCAGCCTGCCCTGGTCATCTATACTTAGCCTGGCTCCATAGGGGTTCTCAGAGCTGAGCCCATCCAGGAGTATCTCAGCTGGACCATTGGAGGCTGAATCTTCATCCTCACCGGCTGATTCAGAGACAAGCCTGATGTTCCTAGCCTGGATTAAGACAAAAACACACACTCGCACAAACCCTATCATGAGGAAGATGCAAACAATGCAAACATATCACTGAAATACACCCTGAAGCTTCCTGAAGGCCCATGTGACCACCTTAACTGTCCTGGCAGCCTGGTACAGTGGATACCAGTTATTTGGATGATAGCCCCTAAAGTAGAAATTAGCAAACTTTTAATTTTCTTTTTGCAACAGTCTCATGTAACCCAAGCTGGCTTTGGATTTCTGATCCCCCTGTCACCAGCTCCCAGGTGCTCAGATCACAGGCATGTGCCACACCCTGGTTGGCAAATTTTTTTCTTAAAGCATCAGCTACTGAGGGCCAAGCAGTCTGTTGACAGTAGTCCCCTGTACCACTGCCTATGGGAAAGCCTTGGATGATACCTAAACAAAGAGAGCTGACTCAGTGTCACCATCTACAGCCTCTACCCTTAAGCCATCAATAAAACATGGCATTGTGCTGGCTAGTTTTATGTCAACTTGACACAGCTAGAGCCATCTAAAAGAAAGGAACCCCAATTGAGAAAATGCCTCTGTAAGATCCAGCTGTAAGGCATTTTCATAATTGGTGATTGATGGGGGGAAAGCCCTGGCCATTGTGGGTGGTGCCATCCCTGAGCTGGTGGTCCTGGGTTTTATAGGCTGAGCAAGCCATGAGGAGCAAACTAATGCACTCCTCCATGGCCTCTGCATCAGCTCCTGCCTCCAGGTTCCTGTCCTGCTTGAGTTTCTGTCCTGGCTTCCTTCAAAGGTGGACTATTACATGGAAATGTAAGCCAAATAAACCCTTTCCTCCCCAACTTGCTTTTGGTCATGGTGCTTCATTATGGCAAGAGAAACCCTAACTAAGGCAGCTTTGTACTGTTGATAATGATTTTAATTTGTACTGCAGTCCAAAGTACAGGACTTAACTAGAAGAAATAACTAGAAAATTTCTAAAACATCTATATGTGGGGCTAGAGAGATGGCTCAATGGTTAGTGCACAGGCTGCTCTTCCAGAGGACCCAGGTTCAATTCCTAATACCCCAACTACTCTGTGGGCACTACATAAATCATGTGGTGCACATATACAATACAGTCAAGGAAAAAAAAAGTCTACATACAACTATCTGGGTCTCTTATTCAAGAAAATGGCCACATCCTCTCTGAATATCAAATTTAAAAACCTGGAGTATACTGTACTGTTCTGTTTGTTGGGTTGTATTTTATCTTTTGAGATAAGAGTTTTACTATTATTTGAAACTGGCTTCAAACTCCACATCTTCCACTTCTGCATCTCGAGTACTGGAATTGCAGACATGGGGCCACTGCATCTGTCTGCCATCCTATGTGTGTGTGTGTGTGTGTGTGTGTGTGTGTGTGTTATAATTCTGTGCTGTTTTGCCTGCAGGTATGTCTGTGTGAGGAGTTACAGACAGTTGTGAGCTGCCATGTGGGTGCTGGGAACAGAACCCAGGTCCTCTGCAGGCAGTGTACTTAGCCACTGAGCATCTCTCCGGCCCATATTGAATTTGTTAATATATGTTACCAGACTGCTTACTGGGAGAGACAAGTGAGTAGATTTAGCAGTGTTAAGTTCTCTAAGTCAGTAACTGAAATGGTGTGTAACTGTGAACACAGAATGAGACTAAAGCCTCAGCCCAGGCAGCATCACCTGTTGAATGGGAGACTAGCCAGGCATCAAGGATTCAAGTTGTAGGTCAGACACTCACTTCAGGGAAGTACTAAGCACTAACTGGCTTGGCCACTGGACCTCCTAGACTACGCGCACTTCAGAATGCAGGACAGGAAGGGTTTTACTGTTGTTAATTAAAGCAACATCCTAAAAGCGTGGCTTTCTCGGGTTGCAGTATGTTACAGTGATGAGCATGGCCCTGGCTCAGACACCATTACTATGGGCGGTTTTCTTCTAAGATTAGTAAACCAGGAAGAAGGCCTTCCCCAGAGGGCTGCCGTGAGAGGGAGGGAGAGGATGACTATTCAGAGCGCACACTCAGCATGTTGCTGAGACCGGCACAGGAGGGACAAGCTAACTGAACGTGGTGCTCTGACTCCAGAGGTCGGGCGGGGTAATAAGCACAGCTGTGAAGGCAAAGCACCCCAACAAAGGCCCCAGGAGGCTTCACACAGCCAGGGGGTTTCACACTCTGTGAGGCCTATGCTTCGAGAACTCACCTTGATGGCCTGGAGCAGAGCCTCATTCTGATGCTGTTCCTTCTTTTCTTTCAACTTTGCCTTCCTCAGATCCCTCTCTTCCATCCTCTGGAAATATAATTCAGATGTTGTCAGCTCCACGGAACTCTTTCTTGCTTTTACCCCAGCCTGCAAGAGATCTGGTCTCTATGCAAACCATCCTTCTGCTCAGAGACTGCCAGTGGCTGGCTCAGTGACCGTCCACAAAGCATGCCCCCACAGTCAGGCCCACTGTCGGCAGAAATTTAAAACCTAGTTCTTTAAAAAACAAAACCAAAACAAAACCCTTCGTTCTTGTACTGCAAGAACTCACAATTCAGTGAAGGATGCTGCTAAGAGCCAAGTGTACCCCTGAGTCACCCTGATGGTGCCCCCAAAGTAGACTTAGGCAGACAAGGAAGATGCCACCAATAAAGGAGAGAGGGCATCTCTATCCAAGGTCCCCAGTGGAGTAGACAAGTACTACATGGGAACCCCAACTTCTCTGGTATGGCTGCCGAAAACCCCAGGTTCTGCCTTCTGCACAGTTAAAATCAGTGAGAGAAACACAGGTGGCAGACTTTCTCCCCAGTCTGCCCACCACCAGCAGCTCCTGCTTCCCCCTGGGCTTGCAGTTAATAGAGATCTGCCAACCTCTGCTACAAAGGGAACAGAGCAAATGTGTCAGGCTCTGCAGACTGCATGGTCTCTATTGTGTATTATCTCTTGAAAGTGTGAAAACTTGCTTAGCTCAATTCATCTTCATTAAAAAAAATCATTCAAGGTATATATTTTTCTCATATTCAAAGCAGGGACCAAGAAATATCAGGAACTTGTCCTGATTCATTTCAGCACTTCAGCAGTGGTAAAAGTAGTATTAAACTCAGATTTGCTGAAGTATCCCTCTAGGGCTTCTTGTCTGGAACAGTCTTCTCCCTCGGCATCAATCAGCTGCTCAGCAAACTCTCATTCCGTCATTCAGAGATTGGGCTCAGGCGTCACCTCTCTCAGCAAACTACCTGTCAGAATCCCATTCACACTCTGCTGTCGGCAGTGCAAAGCCAGCTACCACTACTCTAGACTGTTAGAATGCACACACTATATTCCCACAGCGACTTGAGACACAATCTGAGGAATGCTAACTAGCAAATGCAAACTGTCTGCAGACAGTCACTAACCTTTAGCTTGTCTGCTTTTGCCCTTATTTCTAGAAGTTTCTTCTCTTTGGCATCAATTTGTAGTCCCTCATCACACCAGTTCACAGCCTCAGCAAAGTGTTTCAGTTCAAGATGGCACAGGGCACCTGCAGAAATCAGAGTCCTGAGGATCTCAGAACAACATGCTCAGAAAGCACCACCTTGAAAAGGCCTTCCTTCCCTCACCAGTCACCAGCCAGCCCCAGGAGGGCAGACAGGACAGGGCTCTTTGTAGTTCAGTTCCTAGACAAGGAAGGATTTGTGTACTGTTGATCAGAAATCACTCTCAACCCCATTTGTTCAAAACTTCCAAGTCTTCCAGGTATACAGGGCCCAGCTCATCAAACAACAGTCAGACAGGGCTGGGCTAGAAAATGACTGTCATTTACCTGCTGGATCTTGGACAAAGGCCATGTCTGAGCTTCAGATTCCTTGTCTACAAATGGGAGAATAAAGGCCATCTCAGATGGGGTGTGTGTGTGTGTGTGTGTGTGTGTGTGTGTGTTTTAAGATTTGTTTTTAAGGGCTGGAGAGATGGCTCAGTGGTTAAGAACACTGACTGCTCTTCCACAAGTCCTGAGTTTAATTTCCAGCAACCACATGGTGGCTCACAACCATCTGCAATGGGATCTGATGCCCTCTGCTGGTGTGTCTGAAGAGAGCAATGGTGAATACATAAAATAAATAAAACTTGAAAGAAAAAAGAATTTTAAACAACAATAAAATTGTTTTTAAGAGAGAGAAGGAAAGAGAGGGAGGGGGAGCGAGGGAGAGAGCGAGGGAGGGAGGGAGAAAGAGAGAGTGTTTGCCTGAAAAGGCCAGAGATGTCAGATAGCCCTTGAGCTGGAGTCTTAGGCAGCTGTGAGCCACTGGGAACTGAACTGGAGTCCTGTGCAAGAGTAGAATGTTCTAATGTTCTGTTTACTGCTAAGCCTCCTCTCCAGTCCCCAGATGATGTTTAGTATAAAGCAGAATTTCCTCAGCCACCAATCAATACCAAAGCCCAAACACATTTTTCTTTTTTATACAGCCATCTCTTTAAACTGCCTCCCTTTACTCTTTGCTTGTCTGGTATAGGGTGCTGTTTGTTTTCATTCTGGGATGCAATCTGCAGCACCTGTGCATGCTAGGGAAGTGCCCTACCATTAAGCTATACCTTGATTCTATTTCTAAAATGTTTCACTGCAATCATGTTCAGGTCTCTGCATAGCCTCTTAGACTTTCACAGAAATTTAAAACATCAGAATATTATTATAAGGCTTATATTATGGTTTGAATATGCTCGGCCCAGGGAGTGGCACTATAAGAAGGTGTGGCCCTGTTGGACTACGTGTGGCCTTGTTGGAGTAGGTCTATCACTGAGGATGTGGGCTTTAAGACCCCCATTCTAGCTGCCTGGAAGCCAGTATTCTGCTACAGCCTTCAGATGAAGATGTAGAACTCTCAGCTCCTCCTGTGCCATGCCTGCCTGGATGCTGCCATGTCCCTGCCTTGATGACACTGGACTGAACCTCTGAACCTGCAAGCCAGCCCCAGTTAAATGCTGTCCTAATAAGAGTGCCTTGGTCGTGGTGTTTGTTCACTGCAGGAAAGCCCTAACTAAGACAGCTTGAGTATCAAAGACTCTATAACCCCAGATAGGTGAGATGTCTCAGGAGGGAAAGGTCCTTGCTGCCAAGCCTGATGACCTAAATTCTCTCCCTGGACACCACATGGTGGAGGAGGGGAGTCTACCTCTAGAGGTTGTCCTCTGCCCTCCACACAGAGATCACGGCATGTGTGCCTACTCACATGCATATTGCACACACAAAACAAATGCATACTTATTTTTTAGAGACTCTAACCTCATTGAACCCAGAGTGAGCAAACTGACATTAAGAGCAGAGGTCCTGCTATATATAAGGTGAAGCAACAATGAGTCAGAGGCTGATTCCACAGGGCTGTAGTTTCCCAGCCAACCCTTACTCAGGGCCTCTGTCCTGTAGCCGAGGGACACGGACATACTCGTACACCCAGCCACAGACACCTGAAGAGGCATTACTTAGCTAAGTGGTTTAAACTGACTCATGGCAGTATAGGGAGGCTCAATACATGATGAATAGTTTGCAAAGCACCCTCAGCTCAGAGTAAAGTGAAGTATAATTAGTAAAAGCGCTGTTATTGCAAGGTCAGACCACAACATGAAAAACGTGGGAACAGTCCAGCAGCAGAGTTTCTGGCAAAGGCCCCACACTTATCTTTTAATTAATTTCAACATGGCATTTAATTATCTTGCCTTTCGATCAGCTAAACTAGGAAAAAAATTAGAATGTGAAAAAAAATCTGAATGTGCTATGTCTTAATTAATTTTATTCTTTTTTGTTTTTGTTTTGTTTTGTTTTTATGAGACAGGGCTTCTCTGTGTAGCCCTGGCTGTCCTGGAACTCTCTCTGTAGATGAGGCTGGCCTCGAACTCAGAAATCTGCCTGCCTCTACCTCCCAAGTGCTGGGATTAAAGGCGTGGGCCACCACGTCCGGCTAATTTTATTCTTTACTAATTTAAAACGAGTAGTTTCAATCTCATACACACCCGGCATGAAGGGTAGAGCCTTCTAGGGAGCTCTGAGTTACAGCAGCCGCTGGGAGGAAGCAGGACCTTCCCACGGAGTCTGCAGGACTAAAGGACTTCCCCAGTCCCCAGCAGTCAGGAGCCAAGCTTTCAATGGCAGCTTTTGGTACACAATGCTAATTTTCCCAAATGATGGCCACCCGCAGCTCATGGAGACTCACCTCTTATGATGGCTTTCAGGTGACCGGGCTTTAGCTTCTTGGCAGCCAGCACATCATTGAGGGAAGAACGAACATTGCCTAATGAAATGCCATTAAGTAAAAGAAAGAATAAGCTTTTCCATCAAAATGCTTCCAAATGTCACAGCATTGACAGAGACAATTCCTGAGCAAGGTTCAGGAGTCAGAACAGTGAACATGCTCTGGACAAACACAGTCATGCTCATCTAGTCCTAAAGAGTACGCAGCATCCAGCAGGCCGGAGGAAAAAATGCCCAGTGTCACCAGCGACTAGAAACTAAAGTCAACCCAAAACCGGTGAGGATGTGGGAAAGAACAGTGCTGTGGGACTGTGGTAGGCAATCTATTTTGGTTGAATAGGGCTTGTTCCAGTGACCCAGTAAAGATCTCAAGGGACAGGAAAGCGAGCCACATTCCAAGAATCAGGTGCCTGAAACCACAGAGCCCCCAACTCCATAATTCTGTGACTATCAGTCACGCAGACAATGTCCCAAGCTTCTGGCATTCTGGCTAGACTCCACCCCCACAGTTACCTGTCTAAAGCCAGGTATGCTCCTCCCCACAGTTACCTGATAGCCCAGCCCACTATAAGAGGGGCTACTTGGCCCCTCCTCACTCTCTTTAGCCCTCACCTTTCTTACTCTCTAGCCTTCCTTTTCTCTTTCCCTCGACCCCCTCCATGTGGCCATGGCCAGCCTCTCTTTCTACCTTCTCTTTCTCCCTGCCTTTCTACAATAAAGCTCTAAAACCATAGACTGTCTCTGATCACTAAGGCCCACCTTGCTTGAATGATGAGATGGGCTTTCTCCTAACAAGCCGCATCTAACCTCCCGCCAGAAGGCCTTCCTGCGCTGCAGCCACAGACTGGATCAAGGACTCTCGCCCGAGTGGGAACCATCAAATGCCCTCTCCCCCTGCCCTCTCCTCCCTTCAGCCCCAGGGCCCCTATTCTGTTCTTAGCTCCTATGCCGTATTCAGCGTGGAATGCTGGAGGCTGGAAACCTGGTACCTAGGGCTGCCCTTTGTCCACCACCCGCTGGGTGGGGTCAGTGGCTTCACACAGCCAGATACCCACCTGGGGGCTTCGTGGAAAGTGTGCGGCAGTCCTCCCGGAACTGTGGTGGGACGCATGTTCTCTCCCCTCTTTTCCCCACACCCACCGCCCCGCACAATGTCAGGTGCACTGGAGAGTATACTGCGAACAACAGGGCATACTGTGAACAACAGGGTTCTTCTAGAAATTATCCTCAGAAACACTTGACCAACGTGTGAGGATCGGTGAAGAAGCAAGCTAACTGAGTTATCTCCCACTGGTATGGTGGTTTGAGAAATAGTTCCATTACATTGTCTAGGCTGAATTCAAACTCAAGTAATCCCCCTGCATCATTCTCCAGGTAGCTGAGATTTACAGGTCCTAGACACTCACAAAAGCACTCAGAACACAGAGTATATAATGAAAGCTGTAAAGCAAAGAGATGGATTTAAAAACAAAGCAGAGGAAAAGCCCTGCGCTACCAAGCCACACTACACAAGGACAAAGGCACCGAGGGCCTCTGCAATGGGAGTGGAGGCAGACTGCAAGGCCATCAGACTTCCAGCCGCCGCCTTACCCTCCACTACTGACAGAAGCCAGCACCGCCAAGCTGGTGGGGGACTCGGGGTTTATTTCAGGCAGACACAAAACCACAATGTCTGGACTGGAGCCCCTGAGCACAGTGGTGGTTCAGTAAGGAAGAACTAAGCCATTCTCTCACTCGGTACTGAGAGCACCAGCAGCCACAATCTCCAAACAATAGAAAAGAGCACAAAGAATTAAGAAAGGGACCAATTTAAGAAATTTCCTAGATCCGCTTGCCTCTGCCTCCCAGAGGTGCTTGTTGTACACGCATGAGGACCTGATTCAACCCCTAGTCCCTACATAAAATGCTAGTTGTAACACCATATGCTTGGGAGGAGTAGAGGCAAATGGATTCTCAGGGCTTGTTGGCCAGCCCGCTTAACTTCCTCAGAAAGCTCCAGGCCAATGAGAGACTGCCTCTAAAAACAAGGTAGATGGCTCCTGAGAATGACAGGTTAACCTCTACCCTGCACGCATGTGTGTGCATACACGTTTGCGCACGCACACATGCACACACATACAAGAGAGCTAACTGAGCCATGATTACATACCGAGATAGTACTGTGCTGCTGCCCGGTTGGTATACAGGACAGCATTCAAATCAGGGTCTGCACACTTCTTCTTCAACCCTTCACTGTATGAAAGCACAGCTTTCTTATAGTCTTTTTCTTTAAAGTAGTCATTGCCCTCATCTTTATAGGTCTTGGCTTGCTCTGCAAAGAAGAGGAAGGAAGCAGCGTGTCATACCTTTTAGAAAGCTCACTGGAAACCTCTATCATGCAGTAATGTAATATTGCACAGGTTAGGTTTTGTCAGCTTGACACAAGCTAAAGTCATCCGGGAAGAGGGAGCCTCAAACAAAAACTGCCTCCATTTTGATTAATGATTGACACAGGAGGGCCCATCCCACTGTGGGCAGTACGACTCCTGGGCAGGTGTTCCTGGGTTATATAAAAAACTAGCTGAGCAGTGCAAGGAGAGCAACCCAGTAAGCAGCACTCCACAGTCTCTGTCACAGCTCCTGCCTCTCAGTTCCCGCTTGAGTTCACATCCTTCAGTGAGGGACGGGCTAGAACCTAAATAAACCCTCTCTTCCCCACATTCATTTTGGTCAGTCTTCTAGCACAGCAAAACAAAGACTAACACATACACAATAAAGCAAAGAGATGGAACTGACAGAGGAAGAAAAATCCAAATTAATGGTATGATAAAATTGGCATCAATATAGAACACAAGGCCATGCAAACTTAATGCCATAACCACTTCCAAAAAATTATGAGGTAATGTTACTAAGTGCTTTTTAATTTCTGGTTTGGTTTGGTTTTTGGTTGGTGTTTATATGTTTGTTTGTTTGTTTGTTTGTTTTTGAGACAGGGTTTCTCTGTAGCCCTGGCTGTCTTGGAAATCGCTCTGTATACCAGGCTGGCCTTGCACTCAGAGATCTGCCTGCCTGCTTGCCTGCTTGCCTGCCTGCCTGCCTGCCTGCCTGCCTGCCTGGGGTCAAAGGCATGCATGGCCACCATCCAGCTATAAGTGCTGTTTTAAAAAGGGGAATTAAAGATGGTCTAGAGAAATGGCTAAACAGGTAAAGGCACTGGCCCCTAAGCTTGACAACCTGAGCTTGACCTGAGGAACATGTGAAATGGTAAGAAAGAATCCACCTCACAAGGCTAGCCACTGATCTCTGTAAGTATGTACACACGTATACACACACACAAACAGTTTTACGAAGGGGGGATATAGCTCACTTACCCAGCATATGTGAGATTCTGGGTTCAATTTCCAGATACACATACACACACACACATTTATCTCAGTTTTTGAAGGACTTTAATTTCTATTGAGAAAATTACACTGCTCCTTTTCTTACATTGTGTCATTCACTGAAAAGCAATCCCCCTCCTCTCTCTGGTACTACAGTAGTGGTGGACCTCGTGGCACTCATCACACACCCTTCCTGATTTGTTAGGGCAATCAGGCTTTTCATCCAAGTCAGGCCTCTGGGGCTTGGAACTGTACACATTTACTTAGAAGGCATCCAAAGGAGAATGTGTGGAGTCAACACTGACATGTTAGCCATAATACTTTCGCTCAACTCAACAAGGACACAAAAGAAGTGCTGGGTGACAGTAAGATACCTTCTGGATATCGATCATCATCAAAAATCATCGACTGGAGGCAGGCCAAGTCAGGAAACTCCTCGGGGTCAATTTCTGATGGCGCTTTTTTCATAAATAGGGGAATCTTGTCAAATTCCTAGAATTTAAAAGAACAATTAGCGTTGTCTACTGATTAGATCCAATCCCAGGACACGACATCATAAAGTTTTTTCCTCGCTGAGCATGATATGCAAATCCTAAGGATTGGCTGGAGCTAGACATCCAGTTTCTCAGGTGTTAAATGTGGGATCCTGATTTCCAACGCTCTCCATGGGTGGTAGCAATCACCTTCAACTAGGCGCTGTCGCGTTCCTGACCACCTTCACCATCTCCTTTCAAGTTTACCCTAACCTGGGTGCTGCAGTAAAACAACTAAGGGACCCCTGGTAGTAGAGCCTGGTGGTGGTGTGTGACAGGACTGCCTGCAAAACCCCCGTGGTCTTAAACGCAGTCAACTTATACGCAAAACCTCGAGGCGGACGGTTTCTACCAGTGACCAAGCCTCGAGGACCAAGCTCCTACCCCAGAAGCCCCCGGCGCCGCCCACCTCCTCCCACTGATCCTCGCGGAAGCCGCCGCGGTAAGGCTGGCTCTGAAACTTTTCCAGGAACGCGTCCATGGAAGCGTCCTCTGTAGGCTCAGGCTCAGAACTCTCCATGGCAGCTCGCAACTTCGGCGCTTCAGTCCCGGGACCAAGAAACGCGCCGCTCCTTCCGGCGGCAGGGATGCCCTTCCTTTTGCAGTCCGGGCTGCGCGAGGCTATGCCTCTCGGGTTCCGCCGGCCTGGGGGCGTGGCCTGCCTGGAGGTGTGGCCTGACTCCGCGCTTTCCCTCTCGCCCAGCCCCACCCATCCATTGCAGAGTTTGCCTGGCCTCTAGTCTCCTCGCTTTGGGGCGTGGTTAGGTTAACTCCCTTTTGTATCTAAACTCTTCATCTCCACTCTCCAACCCTGATGCTTTTATGTCTTTTCTATAAATGTTCTCAAAAGATGACTTCGTAGCCAGGCCACATGATATTTGTCTGTAATCCTAGCACTTAGGTTTAATAGGAGAACCATAAGTTCAAGACCAGTCTAGACTATATAGCAAGACCCTATTTCAAACAAAACAAAACTTTTGAGCATACAAATACTTTTTTTTTCTTCACGCAGCACAAGGTTTGAGGTCCCCATACACCCCTACAACCTATAACTACATGTGAAACTCCATGTGGCTTACCCTACAAGGATGGGTGCCCAGCCTGCCTGCTCACCTCATGGATACTACAACAACAGAGGTCTTCACAGATACCCCCATAGGCCCATGGGAAAATTACCCCGAGATGTATGCCCACAGGTAGAATCCTTGGGCTGTGATTATTGACACATTCACCACTACTGACTAGTAACAGGTTCTTGTTCAGTACAGCTGCATTGATCTTTCGCCCCACCAGCCTTGCCCCGGGGTCCCTACATCCCACGAAGAGTTTTCTGAAGTTGACATCTGCTCATATATCTCTCTTCTCAGCACCCCCACCATGCCTCCCCACTGCCCCTACCTCCTCAGCAGTCTCCATGGCCTTAGGACCTGGCCCTTGCATCTCTCCTCTTTTTCCAGGTTCCCTCTCACTGGGACTTTGAAGAGGGTCCCATGTACCTGAGGGTACCTTTGCACCCACAGATGACCAGATGTGGTCATCTTTCCAAACCTCCTTGAGAAGTCTCTTGTCTGGCAAGTCATTCCAGCGGACACACACAACCTCTGGATACCACAGTCCCCATGCTTCCCGCTGAGCTCATCTCTGAAAAATTTCAACCCGGGAACCATTTGGATGTGGGGGCTGTCCTGCCTGTAATGTCCTGTAAGGCATTTAACAGTGTGCCTGACACCCGCTCTTTACCCAACAGCTGTTAGTAACATTGACACTGTCAGGTGGCAACACCAAATATGTCTCTGGATATTTTTGCATTAGTGTTAGGCAAACCGGATGACGAGTCAAGGGTGAGACTCGGCGACCAGGGTTCCCGAATATGCATGACGTCATAGGTGGGAAGTCGCCTCACTCCCTTTCCCCAAGAGCCACCCAAATCATCACCCTTCTGCTCTTATCACCAGGGAAGGGAAAACTGAGATGTCCAGGTGACCCCCTGAGTGGCTTTGGTCAACGCACTTAACTACTCTGAGCCTCAGTCTCCCGTTATATAAAGTGAACAAAACAGACCGCACGCATCTGTAAATGTGAAGTGAATCAGCACAAGGGGGCCATGCTCTTTTCTCAGACTTGTCAGAGTGAGGGCTCCGCAGGGGCTCTACGGGGGCTCCACGGGGGTTCCACGGGGGCTCCAGGGGGGCTCCACGGGGGCTCCACAGGGACTGGGGGAACTCTCGTGAGGAAGCCATCTGGATGGAAAGGTTGACCACATAGCGTTTACAGGGACCTGGCTGGGGCTTATGTCACTGCTTCAGAGACATCTTCCAGGAGGCCAATGCCTGCATGATCCAGGAGCGCCGTTGGTGGGAGGTGGGCAGGTTCTCACAGCTGGGGCTCCAGCGGTGCATACTGGATGGGTCACACACCCATGAATCCCCATACAGCAGTGGCCAAGAGTTCCGCCAGCAAGTGGCCATAATTTGATCCTGGGCCTGGGCAGCGCAGATACACACGGAGGCTTCTGGGTCGTGTCTCAAGATCTCCAGAGCTGGGTTGGAGGAAGAGGAAGCGATTGTTTAGACAGAACTCATCCTTTCTTCCCACCTCCTAGCCTTAGCTTAGACACCCTTCTGCAGCATCTTCCCAAACCTTCAGATTGTCACATCTTTCAAAGCCTGTATGAAAATTCCACCTCGTATAGGAAGCCTTCCTAGATTTCCCCAGCCTACCTCCCATCAGCTGTCTCGGTTGCAAAGTGAAAGTGTGCTCTCTTAAGCATTTAAACCACACACCCTGCACTAAGTGGTTTTGGCCCTTGATTTTGAGCCTCATTTGCTTAATGAAGCTACAAGCTCCCCAGGGTGCTGTGCATTTTGCCTCTGGGTGACATCACCCCCATAGTAGTTAACATTACACTCACTGTAGATAAGCCTTAGCACAGCAGATGTGAGCTGAAGACCCTTGCCCTGACACACAGCAATTCTTTTCCTGTTACCCACTGTGGTTCTCACATCCCCCCCACTCCCTCAGCATCCCCCCACTCCCTCAGCATCCCCCCACTCCCTCAGCATCCCCCTCCCTCAGCATCCCCACTCCCTCAGCATTCCCACTCCCTCAGCATCCCCCTACTCCCTCAGCATCCCCCACTCCTTCAGCATCCCCCCACTCCCTCAGCATCCCCCCACTCCCTCAGCATCCCCCTCCCTCAGCATCCCCACTCCCTCAGCATTCCCACTCCCTCAGCATCCCCCTACTCCCTCAGCATCCCCCACTCCTTCAGCATCCCCCCACTCCCTCAGCATCCCCCCACTCCCTCAGCATCCCCCCACTCCCTCAGCATCCCCCTCCCTCAGCATCCCCCCTCCCTCAGCATCCCCTACTCCCTCAGCATCCCCCCCACTCCCTCAGCATCCACCCACCCCCTCAGCATCCCCCCACTCCCTCAGCATCCCCCCTCCCTCAGCATTCCCCCACTCCCTCAGCATCCCCCCTCCCTCAGCATCCCCCCAACCCAGGATGACTTACTAGCTTTCACTTCATTCAGCCGCTCTTCTGTCATCATGTTCTCCATGCAGGGGACCAGGGACCCTGGATAATCCAAGAGGTGAAGGCACCTTGGTACCTGCTCCTCCCACCCTTGGACCAGATGACCTCAGAGACTCTGCCTGCCGTCTTCCAGCCCCATAAACGAGGGCCTGAAAGGCAGGCTTCATCATGACTCTCAACGGGAGGCCCAGAAAGGTCTTGGTCCAGCAGGCAGGAGTAAGCAAGGAGAGCACAGATCCAGGATGCAGCCGACTGTCAGTGTCACCCTAGCCTGGGCCTTAGCCTCCTTGTCTGTGACATGGAAAAGTCCTGCCTCCCTCCCCAGCTTTCCCAGAGCATCTGAGCTGCCAGCCTTGTGCACATGCCAGGCCCAGCTGCTAGAGACCTCCAGGGTCTGAGACTCCAGGTATGATGCTGCATCAGCCATAGGACACCTTCAGCTCCTGCTGTCCTTATTCTGTGTACCTGCCTCCCATGGCATCTGGGTCTGGGGTATTCTCTGTTCCTCCCACTGGGTCTTAATTCCTCTGTTTTCCTGGGGAATTCCCACTTATCTTTGTATATTCCCTTCAGAAAGTGGCTCTCCACAAAGTCCTCTCTGACCCTGATCCAGGCTGAGCCTAGTGCCTGCCTAGAGTGTCTCAGAGTCTCCGTGAGTTTCCTGTCTATATGCACAGGGTCTGTGTACACTGGGCCTGTAAAAACTAGGTCTGTATACACTGGCCCTTTAACACTGGATCTGTATGCACTGGGTCTACATACGCTGGGTCCGTATACAATGGTTTTTACTTTGCTTTTGGTTTAGGAATCACATATTTACATATGTTGAGGTCTGAGGATTGATCTCAGGGTTTAATGTATGCCAAGCATGTGCTCTGTAACTAAGCGGCATCCCCAGGCCCGACTGTGCATCTATTCTCCACAAGTTGATAAATTTCTTAATTTAGTATCCATTTTGGAAGATGGAGGGGAGGGAAAGTTTCTGAGGATTCTAAATTTATACGCAAAAGTTATGTATACATGCATTTTCTAGACAAAGTGTTTGCAATGTTCTCCTGAGCCTCACAGGATGTCTGTGTCATAAAGGAGAAACTCTACATTGTTCCAGAAGTTGACTGTAGGCAGAAGTGAGCACAGGCCTTGGCATTAGGTGTTAAACATTAATGTTTTTAAAAGTAGTTGGCTTGGAACAAAACTGAAAGTAATCAGCATATGAGGAGCTGCTTCTGACTAGCCCCTTAGTTCGGAGATACACCATGTGTCCTAGGCTTTGCTCCTCTGTCCCAGCATTGGTCATGTTAGCAGGTCGTCCCCCCCCCCACTCCTCTACATCCCACTTCAACCCACTCCATCAGCTCAACAAATCAATGAAGGGATGGTGGGAGCATGGATGGATGGAGAGGGGTGTACAAACAAGTGGGTCGGTAAGTAGATGGATGGGTGGATGGATAGATAGATAGATAGATAGATAGATAGATAGATAGATAGACAGACAATGAACAGAGGGGTAGACAGGTAGATAAAATGAGTGGATAGATGGATGGATGAGTAGATGGATAGATAGATGGGTAGATGATGGACAGAGGAGTGGACAGGTAAATAAAAGGATGGGAAAGTGGATTTTGTGGTGGGGAAGATGGGGTAGTGTAGTGGATGGATGGATGGATGGATGGATGGATGGATGGATGAGTAGATAGGTGGGTGGAGTTTGAGAAAGAGCAAATGAATTTAAAACATATACTAAAAGAATTGTCGTATTACAGACATCACCCCCTCCAGGCCTCTCTGACTCTGGTGAAGAGACAGTGTTTATTTGGACAGGGGAGAATGAAATTATAATGTAATGAATGTAGTAGCATGGGGTGGGAGAGGCAGCCCCAGATGCCATCAGAAGGGTCTTATGAAGAATCCTGAGCAAAGAGAATCTGTAATTGATCTTTCCCCCAGATATTTGAATTGTGGGAAAGTCCAACAGGAGCGCAGGCAGAGAGGCTTGGTAACAGGATTTGTTATGCCAGAACAGATTACCTATGAAGATGACAGAGGACTTCCGGAGGGAAGCCCGTGAATTCTTGGCATACTCCAGGCTCTGGTTGAGGAAAGTGAAGACGTTGTCTCGGTGAGAGCTCACCTAAAGCAAAGAGAAAACCCCCAATGTGCTGGGCCCACTACCGCAGAGCTTTGGGCAACTCTTCTGCCTGTAAGCACTGTATAGACCCCGACTCCTAAGCATCCCCACTGCCCATCTTTGCCCAGAAGGCCCACAGGGGCCAGACTTTATCTTTTGATCCAACCACAATCATCACTTCTTTTTTGGGGGGGGGGGGTCGAGACAGGGTTTTTCTGGGTAGCCCTGGCTGTCCTGGAACTCACTCTGTAGACCAGGCTGGCCTCGAACTCAGAAATCCGCCTGCCTCTGCCTCCCGAGTGCTGGGATTAAAGGCGTGCACCACCACACCCGGCTACAATCATCACTTCTAATGGCATGCCATCCCAGGTCTCCTATCAACCCATCTCCCTGGTGAAATGGAGGAAAAGACCCACAGTACAGATTCCCCACCAGAGATGGCATGGGGAACTGCAGGCAAAGGGAAACTGGGCTGGCCAGGATGAAAGGTTGGAGCTGTAGAACAATGAGGGGTAAGCTGGAGGATTGAGGAGTCTTAAAAGCCAGGTGAGGCATCCTCCGACACTGGGAGCTAGGATGCCAATATTGATGCATGACTGGCACGACAAAGCATGCTTTGTAAAAGAGAACCTGACAGCTCTCCAGAGTGGCTCTGGTGCATAGAACTAGGAGCAGTCATTCAGCTAAGAGGATCCTGGGAACAAAAGAAAACTAAGCGGCTTACTTTCCTGTTGACAACCTCTGCAGGCCAAGACTGAGGTCTGAACTCCCAGCTGTGGTAGGCAAAGCCTTCACAGTCTTACCAAGTCTCCACTTCTCTGCCTCCACTGTCACACTCAATGATGCAAGGACATGGCCTGCCCCAGCCTGCTCTACGCCCTGTATAGGGATGGCTATTGTTTAGAGCACCCTCCCTCCCCTCTCCACCTGATAAACTGCCTCAGTTCAGATGTCACCTCCCACTGAAGCCTTCCATGACCCTCAGGGAATACTCATCCAAGCTTCTGTAGCATCTTGCCCATCCTCAGCCATGGAGCCTGGAACCTTAGCTCGGAAGTGTCCTCAGCCATGGAGCCTGGAACCTTAGCTTGGGAGTGTCCTCAGCCATGGAGCCTGGAACCTTAGCTTGGAAGTGTCCTCAGCCATGGAGCCTGGAACCTTAGCTCGGGAGTGTCCTCAGCCATGGAGCCTGGAACCTTAGCTCGGGAGTGTCCTCAGCCATGGAGCCTGGAACCTTAGCTCGGAAGTGTCCTCAGCCATGGAGCCTGGAACCTTAGCTCGGGAGTGTCCTCAGCCATGGAGCCTGGAACCTTAGCTCGGGAGTGTCCTCAGCCATGGAGCCTGGAACCTTAGCTCGGGAGTGTCCTCAGCCATGGAGCCTGGAACCTTAGCTTGGAAGTGTCCTCAGCCATGGAGCCTGGAACCTTAGCTTGGGAGTGTCCTCAGCCATGGAGCCTGGAACCTTAGCTCGGGAGTGTCCTCAGCCATGGAGCCTGGAACCTTAGCTCGGGAGTGTCCTCAGCCATGGAGCCTGGAACCTTAGCTCGGGAGTGTCCTCAGCCATGGAGCCTGGAACCTTAGCTCGGGAGTGTCCTCAGCCATGGAGCCTGGAACCTTAGCTCGGGAGTGTCCTCAGCCATGGAGCCTGGAACCTTAGCTCGGGAGTGTCCTCAGCCATGGAGCCTGGAACCTTAGCTCGGGAGTGTCCTCAGCCATGGAGCCTGGAACCTTAGCTCGGGAGTGTCCTCAGCCATGGAGCCTGGAACCTTAGCTCGGAAGTGTCCTCAGCCATGGAGCCTGGAACCTTAGCTCGGAAGTGTCCTCAGCCATGGAGCCTGGAACCTTAGCTCGGGAGTGTCCTCAGCCATGGAGCCTGGAACCTTAGCTCGGGAGTGTCCTCAGCCATGGAGCCTGGAACCTTAGCTCGGAAGTGTCCTCAGCCATGGAGCCTGGAACCTTAGCTCGGGAGTGTCCTCAGCCATGGAGCCTGGAACCTTAGCTCGGGAGTGTCCTCAGCCATGGAGCCTGGAACCTTAGCTCGGGAGTGTCCTCAGCCATGGAGCCTGGAACCTTAGCTCGGGAGTGTCCTCAGCCATGGAGCCTGGAACCTTAGCTCGGAAGTGTCCTCAGCCATGGAGCCTGGAACCTTAGCTCGGAAGTGTCCTCAGCCATGGAGCCTGGAACCTTAGCTCGGGAGTGTCCTCAGCCATGGAGCCTGGAACCTTAGCTCGGGAGTGTCCTCAGCCATGGAGCCTGGAACCTTAGCTCGGAAGTGTCCTCAGCCATGGAGCCTGGAACCTTAGCTCGGGAGTGTCCTCAGCCATGGAGCCTGGAACCTTAGCTCGGAAGTGTCCTCAGCCATGGAGCCTGGAACCTTAGCTCGGAAGTGTCCTCAGCCATGGAGCCTGGAACCTTAGCTCGGGAGTGTCCTCAGCCATGGAGCCTGGAACCTTAGCTCGGGAGTGTCCTCAGCCATGGAGCCTGGAACCTTAGCTTGGGAGTGTCCTCAGCCATGGAGCCTGGAACCTTAGCTCGGGAGTGTCCTCAGCCATGGAGCCTGGAACCTTAGCTCGGGAGTGTCCTCAGCCATGGAGCCTGGAACCTTAGCTCGGAAGTGTCCTCAGCCATGGTCCCTGGAACCTTAGCTCGGAAGTGTCCTCAGCCATGGTCCCTGGAACCTTAGCTTGGAAGCATTTACACCCCTTTTCTCTGTCATATACGGAGCTCTTCCAAGATAATGGAAACTCACTCAGCTCAGAGTCCTCACAGCTTGTATTAGGACTGGTGGCCAGAAACTGCTAGATCAACTGTTCTCAACCTGTAGGTCATTGACCCTTTGGGGATCAAGTGACCCTTTCCCAGGGGTCGTCTAAGACCATTGGAAAACACATATATTTATATTATGATTCATAACAGTAGCATAATTATAGTAATGAAGTAGCAATGAAAATAATTCTATGGTTGGTGTCACCACAACATGAGGAACTGTATTAAAGGATCACAGTTGAGAACTACTGTGTTAGATAAATAAAAGAGAGAACTGTAGTTGATTACTTAATTGATTCACTGGTTCCTTCTTAAAACTACAACTAGAGGTTAACTTCCTTGTATTTTTTTTTTTGAGACAGGGTTCCACATAGCCCAAGTTGGCTTACTGTATGCACCACCATACATATACCACCAAGCTGGGCTTATACGTTGCTAAGGGTTGAGCCGAGAGTCTCATGCTTAGTAGGCTGATACTCTAATTGAGCAGCCATACTCGGCCTGAGAAGTTAACTTTCTTGTGAACAGAGCTGTTAATGGCCAGGCAAGCAAAGAAGAAAGTGAGATTCCATAGGGAACAGCCATAGAGGTCACAAACTGATAGTCACAACCCAAAGAGTCTACAGAGCAGTGCCTAACACCATTTTTTTATATAATTTTTTTTTCCTGACAGAGTCTCACTCTATAGCACAAGGTGGCTTCAAACTCATAGCAGTCCTCCTGCCTCTCAGCCTCTCAAGTGCAAGGGTTACACCCAGCTTAACCCAGAGCTTTATTTTGTGTTCGTGTGTAAGGGTGAAAGTATGTATGGGGAGGGGGGCTGTGCACAGACATGTACTGGGGTACTTGTGTCATTAGGAATACTGCCTGGGAAATTCTATTACAGAAAAGAGAGCAAAAAAGCCAGGCATGACAGTGCACAGTGCGTGTATAAGGAGGCCCAAGGATGGCCTCTGCTGCTGCTGTCCTCTGGGTGCTCTCCCTGTAGGTTTTGGGAGACAAAGTCTCTCATTGGCTCAGAGCTTGCCAGGTAAGCTAAGCTGTTTATCTTCCTGTCTCTGCCTCCCCAGTGCTAAGAATACAAGTGTGTATCACCACACCAGGCAGCTGCTGCTGTTGTTTGTGTGTTTGTCTGTTGTTACATGGGGTCTGGCAGCTTGAACTCAGGCCCTTGAGTTTGCAAAACCAGTGTTTTACCAGTTGATCTATCGGCTGTCTCGAAAACCCTCTAAGCTCATTTTTTTTAAAAAGCTTTATATCTTGTTAATATATATATATATATATATGTTTCTAGCTTTTCTTGTGGCAAGAGGGATCCATATTGGTAAGCCTTCACTCTCTGCCCCTGCCTTTGATGAGGTGTGGTTTTCCTGGCTCCCAGGAAAACTCTACTTCCATGTCACGGAGGCCTTTGTAAGGTGACCAGCTAGTGCAGGCAAATGAATTAATTTTCTTAGCGAACAGTTCTTTGGCACTTCCTGTTCCCTCTGTAAAGTGAGGGAAGACAGTGGGTGCTGGTTACATTCATGTTGGGTTGGTAGCCACCCAGGTCTCATTTTAGATGGGAAGGCTTCATTCCCAGGCTATGGATGCAGCTGGGGGCTGAAAACTGCCTGGGCCAAGGTCATGTCCCTTTTTGTCATGCCTGGGACCCAGTTCCAGATGGATCTTGAAGTATAAATATTTAACTAACCACAGCCATGCAGGGGTCCATGCCTGTGGCCCCAGCTGTCTAGAAAGCTAAGAAAGAGGATCACTCAACTCTGAAGAGTTCAAGGCCTGCCTGTACAATCAGAGTTGAGACCCCCATCTCAACGACAAAACAAAAAATGACCTGAGCCCTGGTCTCTGGCTCCAGGTTGAAATAAAATCAGTAGAGGATTGTCTGAGAACTCCCTGCAACCCTATTATAGCTCCACATTATCATCTGCTGCCTGCACCCTGCCCTCTCTTCCCTTCCCCTCCCTTATCTTTCCCTTCCTGCTCCCCTCCTCTTTCCTCCACAGGGGCCAAGGTCATCAGGACTGCTTCCTAAACTGGTCTCCTCCTGTAATTTCCCACGTCCATGACAACAGGGAGGGGACAGTGGGGATAGACAGCACCCCTCCCCCAGATGCTCTATGACCCACACAGTGACACCTTCACAGCGTACATGGCTTACTTCCTGCTTAGCTACTTCAGAGATCACTGGGCAATATAGAGTTCAATGACCACAAATGCTGGTCCTCAGCACAGAGCACTTCCCAAGCCATTCTGGGGCCACTGCAAATCTGCAGGGTCAGTGAAAGCACTCAGCATTTCCAGCACCCCCAGCCCCCTCCCCCAGAGTCCCCACCCTGTGGACATCCTGATAAGACTCCTGTCACTAGAACACTGCATGGGAATTTCTAGTGCAGAAAAGGGAGCCAGAAGTCAGGCATGGTGGCATATATCTATAATCCCAGCACTCAGGACAATGAGACAGAAGAATCACTGTGAATTAAGGCCAGCCTGGTCTACATAGCGAGTTCCAGGCCAGGTTGAGATACATAGTAAAACCATATCTCAAAGTTTTAAAAAAGCCAGGCATTGGCGGTGCACACCTTTAATCCCAGCACTTGGGAGGCAGAAGCAGATAGATCTTTGTCAGTTTGAGATTAGCTTAGTCTATAGAGGGAGTTCCAGGACAGCCAGGGCTACACAGAGAAACCTTGTCTCAAAAATAAAATAAAATGTTTAAAAAAGGAAAAGAAAGGGGAGACACTTTAGGCAGAAGATACAGTACAGCTGGGCTGGAGCTGTAACTCAGTGATAGAGCACCTGCCTAGCATGCATGAGGTCACGGATTCAGTCCCTACCTACACACACACACACACACACACACACACACACACACACACACACACACACATACACACATACACACACACACACAGGGCTTGGGGGGAGTACTGAGAGAGTAAAAATAGATTATAGATAGGTAGACAGACAGACAGACAGACAGACAGATAGATAGATAGATAGAATATAGATAATGGATAGATATAGATGATATATAAAAGATGATAGATAATGGGTAGATGATAGAAGATTGATGGATATAGATGATAGATAGATAGATAGATAGATAGATAGATAGACAGATAGATAGATAACAGATGGATGGATAGATGGATGGATGGATAGATAGATAATAGATGGATAGGTAGATGATAGATAGATAGATAGATAGATAGATAGATAGATAGATAGATAGATAGATAGATAGATAGATAGATAGATCTTCAGCAGCTTGGTAGCCATTGGCGTTATATAGTGATTCAGAGGACAGGGAATCTAGACGAGAAGTGAGAGATGGAGACAGATGCTCAAGACCCAACGGCTTGTAGAACCGCCAGTCAGAGTGTGAAGCAAGGATTCCAACCCCTCATAGAGTCAGTGAATACAGAGGAAGCACTCACAAGATACTTGCAAATTTTGGTCACTGTCAGTTGCTGGTTGTCCCAGGGCTTCTGGCTGTAAGCCTTTTTTGGCAACTCCCAGTTCATGAAGGAAGAGCAGCAGACCAGGGTCTTCACACATTTCTGCAGACCAACAGGAAGAAATTACCAGCAGGGTAGAATTTCAGGTCAGCGGATGTCCTGAGGAAAATGCTTTTAAAACTGGATTTAGGGGCTGATGAGATGGCTCAGTGGGTAAAGACGCTTACCACTCAACCCTGGCAACCTGAGCTCAGGCCCCTGAGCCCATGTAACTCTAAGAAGAGAAAACTACTCCTACTCCTACTCCTACTCCTACTCCTACTCCACACACACACACACACACACACACACACACACACACACACACACAATTTCTTTAGTTGAGTTTTGGGAAACCAATTCCTATTTGAAAGTTGCAAACAGGAGCTCAGTGGTAGTGCTGGTCTTACATGCACGAAGCCTAACTAAGTATTGCAAATACATACATCATACATACATACATACATACATACATACATACATACATGTATACATACATACATACATACATACATAGTAAATGAAGAAAAGAAAACTACGGGTGAAGTTAGCTACTTGAAGGGGGTTTTGTCCAAGATGCCTCTAGAAAACACATGCGGATGGACATAAATAACAGCTTCCCACAGACTGCCCCCAGTCCTGGCTTGGTCCTATAAAGGAGGTGCCCTTCAGGGCCTGACAGCAGGGTACTGCTCTCACCTGGCTCACTTTGGCATTGCCCTCCTGTATGATGAAGAGCAAGGGCATCAGCGTGCTGGTCAGCTGCTCCTCCATGGCTTGGGTGCGGGGTGTCTGGAGCTTCTTCACCACTTTTCCGTATACATTGATGCAGGAAGCCCGCACCATTTCTCTTGCCTGAGACAAACAGGAGGCTCCGGTGGGGTGGGGTCCCCCTCATCCAGGAGGAAGTACCACAGCCTTCCTTTCTCTCAGCCATAGGACCTTCTTGACACAAAGACAGAGGAGAGCCCAGGCCGCCTGGTAGGACTGACCTGAGCTAGCTCCCTCCCCACTGAGTCTAAGTTAGGTGCTCACCATTAGGCTACCCAGTGGCTAGAAGTCTGCCTTCTCTGGGAAAGCATCACCAAGGAGCTCCCTCCTGGAGAAGCAGCCGGATTGAGGTGTCCTTTCCTCTGGTCTGGGCTAGCTCTACCCAGGCCCCATTTGTGGTGGGTTAGACGGGGCAATACTGCAACCAAGGTAATGACAGACCCTCCCGCCCCCACTCCCGATGCCTTACGTCAGTGAAGTGGGGCAGCAGGATCTGCAGCATCTCCACATAGACTGCACTGTCCGTTAGCTTCTTGCCCTGCCCCTTGAAGATTCTCTTGAGGTCATGGACAGCCTCCACCACTAGCATTCCATCCATGTTCTTCAGGCTCTTCACCATGGATGGCAGCAGGCTCTGCACCTTGGCCATCTGTGGGACAGAAGCACAGAGGAGCGTGCTCTGCTTGCCTGGGCCAGCAGATAGGAGAGCTAGCCTCCTGTACCTTGCTATCTGTTCTGAACTCCCTCGACCTCTGGTTGTTCCCCGAAGCCTTGTTGGGTCTCCCCGATTCCCTCCTGCTGGGTTGCTGGAGGCTTATCCCCTCCACTGGCCCCGGTGGATGATACCCTACGTCACAAGTTAGCCATCTGAGTCCATGTTACCCCTTCATCCCAGCTGCAGGGGTACCTAGTAGAGGAAAATGGGCAGCTTCTACAAGGCTAAGCTTAAACCGCCCTTCCAGACTTTTGTCTCCTGATGTGTAAGGGAAGAGTAACTCCTGCCATTCTACACATTGCCTGTAGGGACACTGTGCAAAATCTAGATCAGGAAATGTTGAAAAAACAATACAATACATAGGATTGTGATGGCAAATTTATTTTATAGAAGGGACCACTTAGGGTAGACAGATATAGGCTCGGATTCCAGTTACCAGTATCTGAGGCACTCTAACAGCGGAACCCTGCCTCTTTCCAGCCCAGGCAGAGCTTCTTCAACCCTCCACTCACCCACCTTCTCAGACTTGCATGCCAGGATGACCAGGCCCCGAATGGACAGCACATTCATGATGGGGTCACGGTGGCTCAGGCCTTCCACCATCCGCCCCAGGGAGTATTCCTCAGGGATGCGACGTACCTGCTCCATGCGGAACAGCTGAGAGAGCAGACAGCATGACTACAGAGCTGAGAGGTGCATGGCCCACTGTCTCCTCAGGACTCCAAGCGCTCTCTCTCTCTCTCTCTCTCTCTCTCTCTCTCTCTCTTTCACCTCCCCATCACCTGGCTCCTGGCCCCACCTGCCCCTCTGGCCTCCCTCATTCTTTGTACACCCTGCTGTCCACACATCTACTCTAACCCACTATCTTCCACCTTAACTCAATGACCAGGCCAGTTCATCCCTCCTCAGCTATCAGGACCCGTTTACGCTACGGCAGCCATGTCTACTCTCACTCCCACACCTTGCATGGCTCTTTTCAAAACTCAGCTCCAGGTTCAACACTCTTCTCTGAGTCCCAGGAACCCTGGGCATATCCTTGAGTTAGCAATTAGGAAGCCCAGTGCTCAGTCTGCCCTCCCATCTCTGTAGACATCTACGGACTTCCTATAGGATGAAAACACCCAGCCAATTCTCTTTGAGCCGTCACTCAGCCTAAGCCTTGGGTTGGAACATGTGTTTGTTAGACAAGTCAAATCCAACACAGAGTTTGGCTTCTCCCCTTCTGAGGACTGCTCCTTTTCTGTATCCCCATTGAGCGGGGTAGGGGGTAGTGCCACCATCAGCACCCATTCACTGCCTCACATCCTCCCTTCCTTCTGCAGCCAATAGGATTTGCTTCTCGCTACCTCTCTATCTCCGTGGCTGACAACCACTGCCACCAATGGAGAGCCATGTCTAGGAGATGGGAGTACTGGGGAAAAGAGAAGCCAGTGAGGTGGGTAGAATCACCAGCTAATCAGAGGAGAGGGCAGGGAGGAAGGACCACACCAATGCTAGCCTCACACCAGAGCTGGCTTCTGTGCGTCCACATAAGCTACGCAGGCCTGCTGTACACCAAGCTGTGAACCAGGCCTGAGACACAGAAAAACAGCTTCTATCTCTTTTACTTACAAGGTTGGAAATCAGACCCAGGGCCTCACATGTGCCAAACAAGCCCTCTCCCAGGGAGCCACATCTCCCACACAGCATTGGTAACTAAGTTAGTTTTTGAGACAAGGTCTCACTCTGTATGTAGTCCATGCTGGATTGGATTTAACCACAATAAATGAAGGAAGAGAGAGAGGCATGGAAGAGTGTGGATTTGAACCCTGGATCTGTCATTTGGACCTTTGGGAAGAGACTGGGCCTCAGTTGCCTCCTCTGAATCGAGCCATGGACTGGCATCTAAGTTATGAGATTGGAGGGAGGATAAAATACAGGGAGGAGGCAATTAGACAATTAGTGGAAAGCTCTAAGAGCAAGCAGGAGGGTAGCAAGTGCTCAATAAACACAAATGGTTGCCATTCCTGTGCGTGTGCATCAGCCCTTCTGCAGCTGGCCTTCCCAACTCCTGACTGGCCTCCTGAACCTGTCACACTAGCAGCACTTCCTGCCACACTAACTCTGATTATGTCGTGTTCCCCTCACAGCACTCCCCTTGAGGGCCCTCCCTCCAGTCTCTAAGTCTCCATGATTTGCACTCGGCTTACTGCAAGTCAGACTTTGGCACCCCACATTATAACCAGACGTTCTCTGTCTTCCCTGCCATACTGAGAGCACCTCAAGGCCAGGGTGGAGTCGAGTTCAGATTTATACACATGACACATGGTGGTACTCAGCAGAGGTTAATGGGTGCCTGGGGTTTTGGGGGAGACTGGAAGAGTGGGATGCAAGGGTGGAAAGGAGGAGACCCGGGAGACAGACCGACAGAGCCTTCCTATTGAAGAGAAATGACGGCCCTGGAAAGGCTTTGGAGACTGTCAAGTGCTGTTTCCCAGGAGAAATGAGTGTGCGGTGGCTCAAGGCCCTGACTAACCCGACTAACCCTCACCGCGCTCAGGGCCCTGGGATGTACCTCCACAAAGAAGGCGGTGGCTGTGATCTTGTGTCTCTCGTCACCTCTCTCCAAGAGCGGGATGAGCAGGTAGAGGATGCGACACAGCTCCTGGCAGGAGTAGTGAACCATGGCCCTAGAGAGGAGCAGACTCTATGGTCCCAGTCCAACAAAGCTGGTCACTGGAGGTCTGACGGTGACACTGCAAACCCTGCTGTGACACCCACCCCAAGCCTTTCACACCAGCTCACTCGTGTGAGTGGGCGTGCATGTGTACGTGAGTGGGTGTGCATACCACAATGTTCATGTGGAGGTCAGAGGACACTAGTGAGAGTTGGGTTTTGCCTTCCATCACGTGGGTCCAGGGAACTGAACTCTAAGGTTGGCAGCCTTGACAGCAAGTGTCTACCCACTGAGCCATCTCACCAGGCCAAAAAGAGGAGCTAACTACATCATTTCAGGCATCTGTGAACTCAAGGAAACATTACAACCAAGTTTGCCTCCCAAGAGTGGCTGTCATTTTTCACACTGGTGGTGTCCCCCTACTGAGAGAAGAGTATTCACCGAGCTACAGAGAAGAGATAAGAGGAAGAAAGCCATAGCTCATAGATGCTAAGCCTGGGTCTGTTTGGAGATCTGGAGGGTCCATCCCGCCCCAGGCTGCCCCACCCTACCCCACTGAGGTGCTGCACCTCACCTTGCCAGCAGGGACACTCCCCGGTAGTGGCTCTCTGCCTGGCCCATGAGTTCCCAACCGCCCTGCTCCTCCAGAAATGCGGACTCGTAAGAACAGCCCATTTTCAGCAGCAGGGTCTTCACCACCTTCACCATCCAGCTGCCAAGACAAGGGAGTAAAGTCTGCTGTCCACGGTGTGCCTCCTGCTCGGCCCCACTTGTCGATGCCACCATCGATCCCCATGAGCTTCCCTCCACCACACTACTGTTAGCAGTGGGCACTGAGTCCACAGAGGATGACTCCTTACAAGGAACACATTGCTCTCAGAACATGAAAAGAAACAGAAGCAAAATCCCCTTCCATCCTCCCTTTCCGAGGACTTGCTTATTGGAGGAGCTAACTGGCCGACCAAGCTTCCTGGGCATCCTATGTCTTGCCTCTCCCCTCCTCCACTCCCCATTAAGCCATGACTGTCTTAGTAGCCTATGAGACAGTCCTGTCAGCCCTCCTGGGCACTCAGTCTCCTGCCAATGCCTGAGTCCCTCTGCCTCAGGACCCTTCACATATGCCTCCCACCTGGATGCCTAGTAGAAGACCCTGGGAAGTTGTCACACCCAGGCAACTGAGCAGAGCGCAGAGGTTCCAAGTGAGCTCCGGGAGCCTCGAAGTTGCTGCTGCCTGTTAAAAACCAACTGGATGTCTAACCCGGCCTATTGTCACGTTAGGTGGGAAGCCACGGGCCATACACTGATGGACTACATTCTGAGAAAGGCTTCTAGAGGTGGTAGCCTTGTGTGAGCACCGTGGTGTATGCTCATTCTAGAATATATGGTGCTGCCTGCAACACATGGGCTCTTCTTCAGTCTTAGGGGAACCACTGGTGCTGGCGCATGGTCCAAGAATACAGTCGTCTGAGTGAGGAGAATGTCAAGTGCTCAGGAGTCCTGTGACCTCCGTTTCTTCAGAACATGGAATTATTCTTGGAGTGTGTTTTCATGCTCTTCCCATGTGTATAGCAGATTGGAGTGAGTTTACTTCAGACTGCTCATTATTGGTTGCTGATGTTTAAATTAAGTAAATGTTTAAATTGTCCTGGATAAGCCTCTGTGGGAAATGTGCAGCTTGTCTTTGTGATTGCATATAGCCTGAACTCACGAGTACTTTACTCATGTGAATCTTTCTTAACCTTCAGAGTAGAAACTGTCTGATGCTCTGAATAAAGCTGGCTATTGCATGAGATTTTAGTCCACCTCATTTATCGGCTCCAGTCTCCCAGGTCCCACCACCAGCTAGAGTGTTAAACACACCACCAATAGACGCACGCAGCCTTTCATTGACCAAAACATCACCAAAGGCTCGTAACTGTGATTATAAACTGTTAATAGAGAATGGATGGAATCACTCCCCAGAAACCAAGACATTGACTTGAAGAGTTCCCGCTGCCTTGTAGATATAACTCCCATGGCGCTGGGGGTTGCTAGTTTTGGGGATTTAAGACAAATTTAAAGCCAGCACTCAGGAAGGAGAGGCAGAAGAACCAAAGACAAAGACAGCCAGAACGACAAAGTGAGACCCTGTCTCAAGATGTCAAAGGCAGGGCATGTGATGGAGTACTTTCAAATACACAGGGCCTGTGCTTCCTTGATTCTAAGAGAAGGCCCGTTGCTTCATGCACCAGTTTCCTTGCTTGGAGAAAGACCACATCTTCTCTCTTCTCCAAAGCTGCCCACTGTCCATATCCAAGCATCTCTCTCACAAGGACCTTGGCATGGAATTTGGGACCCACCTAGTTAATGCAAGTTCACTTCCTTAGAGTAACTTCAACCTTAAAGACTGATCTTCCAAATCAGGTCAGTTACAGGTTCCAGGTGGATGTATCTTTGGGGTCACTACTCTACATCCAGGCACCATCTTGGGGCTCTTCGGTCCCATCAGCCTGGCATTTGACTCCTCTGCTTTCGCTACCTCGCAGGTGGTGGCTGTGTTGAAGGTAGGGTGTGCTGTTCCCATGCTATGGTAAGATGGGCTGTAACTGGATCATGGGTGAGTCGATACCGTGTTGTAGGTTGGGTGGGATGTCCTGTGCTGTGGAAAGGGTGAGCTGGCATTGGACTATGGATAGGAGAGCTGTCCCTGGTCTGTGGGGAGGGTGGACTGTCACCATGGCTATGGGTCGGGTAGGTAGGCACTCTGGCTTCCTTCCAGTGGCTCTGTATCTTAGCTGAGATAAGACCTCTCTCTTGGAGGTTATGACCTTCCCCACTCCAAGGACAGGAGGCTTCCCTCTGTCCTCCTCCTCCTCCTGTGGCTGCAGCACCTCTTCCAGTCTTGCTCAGTTTCCCAGGAACCTAACAGCCCTGGGAGCACAGGGGGTGTGGGGAGCTGAAATCAGGCACATAGATGGTGGGTGTCTCTCTAGTGGAGTGTCAGGCTTTAGTTCTCACAACAGTTAGGCGGAAATCAGCCACCTAGCTCTTAGAGGGCAGGAAAAGACCTGCCAAGAAGTTAGATACCAAAACCAGAGCATAAATAATAGATAGATAGATAGATAGATAGATAGATAGATAGATAGATAGATAGGTCTCCATATAAGGCCTCCAGCTGCACGCAGCTTGTCCTTTGCCCATCTAAATATGCTTCTGTGAGTTCAATACACAGAGGGACAAGAAAGGGAAACTGATGAGCCCACCATGCAAAACATTTAACTTTTTGAATGACAAAAGAAAAGGAAAGAAAGATCACAGGTTAAGTGAACAATTTAATATAAACAGAGATGATTTTTTAATACAATGAGTTTTTATAAATTATTAGGAGAAGTGAAAAAATTAATTAAAAAAATAAATTACTAAAAAAATAATCCCCAACAGTCCTATATGAATGGACAAAAGGCAAGGGCAACTTGCTCACATAAATGGGAGTACAAATGCCATTTAAATCTCGGCTCTATTCAAATGAGAGAAATGAAAACTAAAACCCCAGCATAGACACACACACAAACACACATGCACACACACATACACATGCACACACACATACACATGCACACACACATGCATGCACAGGTGCACACACATATACACACATGTACACACATGCACACACACATGCACACACACATGTACACACATGCACACACACATGCACAGGTGCACACACATACACACACACATGTACACACATGCACACACACACTCACACACACACAAACACCAGCATGCAGCACATCAGGTGTGGTAGTAGAGCCCTACCACCCCAGCACTCAGGATGTGAGGCTGGAGAATCATGACTCCTTTTAGACTTTGTCTCAAAACAAACAAACAAACAAATTCATCTTTTGCAACACAGAGTAGCAAAGACAGAAATGTTCTGCAATGCACTGCCCTAGAACAGATGTGGGGATGTAAGCACTGGCACAGGCCATGACCACTGGTGACAGTTTCCTCTGTGCACACTAGCAAATGGGACAGGAATTATTACATTTTATTTAATTTCTCTGTCTCTCTCTGCCTCTCTGTCTGTCTGTCTGTCTCTCTCTCTCTCTCTCTCTCTCTATATATATATATATATATATATATGTATATATATATATGTGTGTGTGTGTGTGTGTGTGTGTGTGTGTGTGCACATGTGGATGTGTGCCACAGCATGCATTCAGAGGTCAGAGAACTTGTAAGAAACAGTTCTCTTCTGGTGGGAGCACCATGTGGGTCATGAAGCTGAAACTCTGGCTTGGCAGCAGCACCTTCATCTGCAGAGCAGCTCACTGGCCCTGTGTTTACGTTTTCATCATACTGGTCAAGAATGTTTTCCATCCTGCAGTTCTGCACCGTTTTGGTATTGCCCTGCAGAAGCCCGCTGGTGCTCCCCCTCCCCCAGGAGTCCGCCCTACACATACAATTACACGCGGTCACATGAGCAAGCACTTGTCAGTGTTGTCTGCAATTGCAAACAGCAAGAGTGGTGCTCGCATCAGGAAGAGGGCTGCACACATTCCAGTAGCTGGGTTTCTGTACGTAAGGATGCTCGGCAGCTGTAGGTATGGAGGTGTCTAAGACTTCATACATGTTAGAAGCGAATGTGCACCTGTGCCATAGGCTAGCACTTGTGTAAAAGGATATAAACCCTTGTGGCTCATCTACACTAACTACCCTTGAATGGGCATTAAAAAAAAAATCTGCTTGTCTTCTGGGAAGGTATCTGGGGTAAAGTCAGGAAAGGGACAGTTAGTTAATTTTCACGTCCCTTTTCCCCCGGTGTGCATACATTATATTCCGATGAATAATTAAGAACATTGGTGGGCCTGGATACACACACAATACAACAATTCCTTCACACCATTTGAGCAGGGTGATGGGATACAGAAAGGGGGTCGAGAACTAGTCACGGAAGTGTAGTGTGGCTTCTATAACATGTGTTTCTGGTGTGGGGGGTGGGGGTTGGGGGAAGGGGGTAGGATAGCTCAGTTGGTAGAGAATGTGTATCCAAAATGAACAGAGCCCTAGGTTTGATCCATAGGGTGCGTGCCTATAATCCCAGTGTCTGGGAGATGGAGACAGGAGGATTCCAAGCTCAAGGTCATCCTTAGCCTCTGGGCAATCTTGGGGCCAGCCTGGGCTACAGGAGATTCTATTTAGTTCTAGATCCTCTTCTGGTTCTAGAATTAATGTCTATACATGAGATGTTTGAGGGTCCTTTGCTGAGGGGACCCTCCCCACCGCAAGGACAGCAGGATTTAGAGATGATGGGGCCTACCGTACAGGTATGAAGAGAGGAGGCTGCGTGTCATCCTTGGAATCCTTTCGAGGAGCCATACGGCTGGGTAGGTTGAGGCCAATGTGATAATGGACCTGAATGAGCAGGGCCAGGAGCAGCTGAGGGTAGATGCGCCTCACCCGGCCCACACAGCTGTTGACGGACAGGAGCTCACACAGACCACTGGCTGCCTGGGAGGGGAGGGGAGGCCAGTGGCTTGATCCAGTCCATCCTCCCAGTGCTTCTGGCTGGAGCCTCTTTTATTGCTCTGAGAGACTGAGGCTGATTCTCTAATCCAGCCTAGAAAAGCATGGCTCCTACCCCCTCTGGCAGACGGGGCCCTACAAGCAAGCAGGTGTGCTGAGTGAGGTGAAAGGGAAGGAAGGCAGGGTGTCCGGTTCTCACCGCTAGGGGCACAATGGAGGCTCGACCCTTCTTGGTTACAGGCTTCTCCTTCAGGCTAGTCAGGAGCAGATCCAGCAGGTCTCTGACGTCACAGCTGGGCTTTCGAAGTATCAGCTGCCTCCACATCTCTGCCCCATTGCTAAGGAGGAAAGAGGATAGCACTGCCTAGGGCGGGGGCCACCTGACACCAAATGGTTTCAGGGCTGGGTGCAGTGCCAATGATGTGGTATTCGTGAGCATGCCCACAAGGAATGATCCCGAAAACACTCTCCACGAGGCAGGAAGTTGACAGTGATTGAAAACCTTATTTCCAGGTCTCAGACCGGGTACTTTGTTCTCCTGTATTATTTCAGCAAGTACTCATTAGAGTGGACATCACGCACCAGGCCAACACTAAGCAAATCACTGCGGATACGGATGCAGACACTTACAAATGCTTAAAGTCACCACCTTCTCTAGAGAACATTATTCCCATTTTACAGAGGCAGAATGGAGGCTCTGGGAGGTAAAAACCATCAGTCCAAGATGCTGCTACTACTAACAAGCTGCAAGATGTGACTGCGTCCAACGCCTCTAAAGCTGCCTCCTAGGAGCCAGAGTTGAAGCCACAGAGCCCTTTGGGACCTGGGTCTTGCCCTTATCACAGACTCCCAGGAATTGCAACTCCTGGCCCTTTGCAGATAGCTATCCACACAGGAGAAGCAAGCAGCACCAGGAGAGATTCCTGCTGTGGGCAGCTGACAGTGAGCTAAAGAGTTAATGAAACCTTTTGCCTGAATGCAGGAGCATTTGAACCTTCCACTCACTTCCCAGCTCCGTTTCCCTGGAAACCCAATAAAGATAGTATTTCAACTATGTTGCTAGGCAACGTTGCTTATGGTTAAAAAAAAAGTGGTCATGTTTATGGCTGCTTGGTACATCATATCTGGATTAGGAGGAACTATCAATTAACTGTAAGAACCAATGGGTCAGCTACCGCGTGCAGCTTCCCAGGGACTATGACCCTTGTAGCTGAGCTAGTCTCTGAAGTGATGCAGAAAACAAGGCTCCTGTAGGAGATTCTGGTACTTGTGATTCCCCTGAGTTTCCTCCTCTCCTGGGAAGCTAGCTTCCAGACCCAGGACTGAGACCGGAAGAAGAAAGTGAGGCATGTAGGGTATAAAAGGGAAGGGGGACCTGGCTCTCAGACCCAGAAAGGGGCATCAAGTCAAGGCAGGGCATCAAGCCCTGGGAATCTAGTGACTGTTAGTGGAGTATAAAAGCAGCCCCCTGGGGCTATATGGCTCAGTGGTAGGGCACTTAGACAGCATGGCTCTGGGTGTGATGCCCAGCACTGAGAAAGAAAAAGAAGAGGAGGGGGAAGTGGGGAAGGAGGAGGAGGTAGAAGAAGAGGAGGAAGGGGAGAAAATGCCCTATTGTAATTCTAGTACCTGAAAGGAGGAGGCAGGAGGATTGTTATGAGTTCGTGGCCAGCCTGAGCTACATAATGAGTACACCTCACCCTCACTCCATCTTCCTCTCCCCCTCCCCACACACACATAGGGAGGAGAGTGGGAGAGGAGGGGAGAGGAGGGAGGGAGGGAGGGAGAGAGAGAGAGAGGGAGAGAGAGGGAGAGAGAGAGAGAGGGAGGGAGAGAGAGGGAGAGAGAGAGAGAGGGAGGGAGAGAGAGAGAGAGAGAGAGAGAGAGAGAGAGAGAGAGAGAGAGAGGAGGTTCCCCCTGGTGGGCAGTACAGCCATAATGGCTAACTTATTAGGCTCTAGAGTGGGTCCTCAGAGTCCCCACTCTTGGCTCTGACTGGCATGTCTGTCCCTATTAGCACACACCCCTCTTGCACAGTTTTTGCCTATGATCCCACAGCTACTCAGAAACAACCATCCTAAGTGGTCACTTCTCTGTTTCATTTATTTACAGAAAGGCTGGGCTGAAAGGCTGTGTCCAACAGGCTAAAGGGAGAAAGACATGTCACTTATCATCTGGCCAGCCTCCTCTCCATCCCAGCATGGACCTCCCAGAGAGGGTATATGAGCTACCCAACACCAGCAGCTACCATTAAAGTATTCTAGGCTTTGGAGTCAGTTGGACCTGAGCCTAGATCCTCGCTCTAGCAATGCCTCAGGGGGTATGGGGGCCATGAAGCATCTCCCAAGCCTCATTTCCACATCTGTAGGACAGGGCTGAGTCGGGAATGAGTGACTCTGGATATTCAGTACAGATCCAGCGGTGTTGAGAAAGTGGTTACTGGCTGTCATAAGTACTACAGACTGTAGAAGGGGCAGGGGAGAACAGGGGTTCTCTGGGTAGGAAGAGTGTCAACCCTTTGAGGTGTATAGGATGGGAGTCTCCTTGCTTGGTACCTGTCCAGGGGGAGGGGACACATGAGCAGAGCCACCACAACCTCAGTCATGAAGGAGCTGGCCAGAAAGGAAATGGGCAGCAGAGCCACTTCACGTGCTCGAGGCTCCTGGATGTGGGTCAGTTGCATGTAGATGCCCTGCATGATTTCTGGGATCTGGAGACAGCCGTGAACAAGTTGCAGGAAGGCCCATTGGAAAAGCAGAAAGAGGCATGAGGCACATGGGTAGATGGGAGAAGGACTTACGGTAGAGTAACCAGAGGGGATCAACAAGACAGGGGAGAGGAGGCTCAATGCTGGAGGGAAGTGGGAAGGAAAAGGCACCAGGGGCCTGCTGCTCCCCTGGGAGTGACCTCCCCACTCCTACAAACCTTCTGGGTTGTCTCAGGGGTGGTACATATGCCTTCCTAGCCCACTGCTCAGTTCCAGCCCCACCCACGGGCAGGAAGGCTATCCCAGGATAAGTAGGCTTCTGGGGATGTGGCTCTCCCAGGCCTGGTGACATCCCAGCCTCTGCCTCCAAGAGGCCTTACCACCTCCAGCGCCCTGTGGCGGTACCACTCCAGCACTGAGCTGAGCATGACCTCGGAAGCCAGCTGCATCATCTCGCCGGAGTCCTTGCCCTGGGTCTCAGAGATACCTTTCAGGCCTTCCAAGGCTGCCAGCAGCAGGTCCCTTACCTGCTGAGGACCCAGGAAGTCTCCAAATTCCTGAAACATAGATGCAGAGGTATTGGTGCTGTCATGTAGGGCAGATTCCCCCAAGACATATATAGAGGCGCAGACTACACCTAATTCACGGAGAAGGTCAGTGCCGAGCACCACACATGTTCTCTAAGGTGTGAATGTTAGAGCCACTGGGGAGGACCTTAGAGGGACAGCCAGGCACCAAGGAGCTCCTGTAGCCACAGCTGCCTGGGAGGCTGAAGATTATGGGAGCCCAGGGAGCTGAGACAAGCTTTAGGAAGAGGAGGAGAAGGAAGAGGAAGAAGAGAAGGAGGAAAAAGAAAAGGGGGAGGAGGAAGAAGAGGAAGAGGAGGAGGAGGAAGAGGAGGAAGAGGAGGAAGAGAAGGAGGAAAAAGAAAAGGGGGAGGAGGAAGAAGAGGAAGAGGAGGAAGAGGAAGAGGAGGAAGAGAAGGAGGAAAAAGAAAAGGGGGAGGAGGAAGAAGAGGAAGAGGAGGAAGAGGAGGAAGAGGAGGAAAGCAAGCAGGGCATCTGTGGTCCCTGCACCCAGAACTGGCATGTGCCTGGGAGAACAGTCATGGGATAGACCAGCGGTTCTCAACCTTCCCAATGCTGCGACCCTTTAATACAGTCCCTCCTGTTGTGGTGACCTCCCCTACCACACACACACACACACACACACACACACACACACACACACACACACCCCGCAGCCATAAAATTGGTTCTTTGCTACTTCATAATTGCAATTTTGCTACTATTATGACTTGTAATGTAAATATCTGATATGTAGGACATAGATGACTCCCACAGAGGGGTCGAGACCCATAGGTTGAGAAGCACTGGGCTACACCCTAGCTGATGAGGACACCCAGGATAGCTATGCAGCTGGAGAAGGCGTCCTTCCTAGTAGCAACCCCAGTTCCCTCCCCTCGTGGCCTGGGAGCGGGAACTGCTGGCAGTCACCGCAATGACACGCAGAATGTTCTGGCACGGGCTGACAGGGTTGTAAGGCCCCAGGAAGCGCTTGTTGTTCTCATACAGCTCCTTCTTGTTGGTGTCTTCCTTGTTCTTGGTCCCTGAGGGAGAAGGAACCTTCTGAGGAACCCTGACCAGAGGTTGCTTTGAACTGTGCGTTAAGCCCACTTCACTAGCACGGACCATTTCACACAGTGAACAGATGCAGATAGCTGGTACCCAAGTCAAGACACAAGACAAACAGCGCTCAGAAGCCTCTCTTCTGACCCCTCTTGGCACCCAGGGCAGCCACCACCCTGGTTTCTGAAGCTCTAGGTAGAGGTTGCTTTTGGACTTTCATTCATGGACTCACATGACATTACCCTGTGTTTGGTTCCACCCTGCTGCACCGACGCTAGCCCTCATTCATTCGCTGCGTGGAGCAGCTTTCCGTGCTGGGAGGGCCTGCGGTGTGCCTGCCTGCCTTACTTGGCACACGCCTCTGGCTGCTTCCAGCCCGCTGAACACTGCTGCTGTGAACACATAGCATGCCTCCTGGTAAATCTATCGATGCTTCTGCCAGAGAGAACCCACTAGCTCACAGTAGGCGCAGGCTCACCCTCCCAAAATATATGAGACAATTTCCCAGTCCTGTTTCCACCAGCAGTGTGAGGGTTCCTGCTGCTTCAGCCCGAGGCATTATCTGTCTCGTTTTGTTATTGCTATTTTGGTCTGCAGGAGCTTTTATTCCTCCCCCATCCCTCCAACCCTGCCCCCTTTTTTTAAACAACAGATTCTCATGATATAGCCCTGACTGGTCTGAAATTCATTCTGTAGGCCAGGCTGACATTGAACTAACAGAGAACCATCTGCCCCTTCCTTCAGAGTGCTGGGATTAAAGGTGAGCCCCCTCCTGCCTCCTCACTTTCAGTCCTGGGATGGAACCCAGGTCCTGGCACACTCTGGGCAGCACTGTAACCACTAAATGTCCATCGCTTTGCAATACAATTTGGGGGTTGAGTTGTTATTGTGTTGGAGTCCGAATTTTTATTGTTGCTTTTGTTTGGTTTTGTTTATACACAGAGGATCACATGACCCAGGGTGGCCTCAAACTCACTGTGCAGCCGAGGATGGCTTGAACTCCTGAGCCTTCTGCCTCCACCCTCCGCACAGGCTGAGGGTGAGTGTGAGGCCTGTATATTTGTTTTTAGAGGCAGGGCCTCTTGTCCAGCACGGCCTCACACTTCCCATTCAGGGCTGGGATTGCTGGCATGTGCCATCAGGCCTGGCACTGGCAAGAGCATGTGAAAATGTCTGCCTGTCCCCTCAGAGCTTAGCATCTGACTTCCTCCGTGCTTTTCTTGTTTGTTTTTGCCTATTGTCTGTTTCTTGGCAACGAGAAGGTAAGCCGAAGGGAGGGATGCCTAATGAATCTCTTTTCAAAGCTGTGTCCCCAGATCTAGAGCAGGGCCTGGTACAGAGGAGGGCCTCTGGGGTCATCTGTGGAAGGAAATACTTTTAGGGACTATGCCCAGGGAGTCAGGCCTGGGTCCTGCCTGGACCTACACAAAGCCTGGGCCCGAGAAAGGCTCACCGAAGCAGTGCGAGCACACAGAAGCAGTGCGAGTGCACAGAGCATGCTCCGGTAGCAGGAAGGGAATTGGTGCTCTGTGAACAGGCAGAGCCAGCTCCAGTCACAGCCCTTCACTTTCCACAGATGGCCATCCCAAGCTAATGCCCTTCTCCTCCAGCGTCACTGTGGCCTGGGGCTCTCCCAAGAAGTACAAGGCACTCAGCTCAACCTGAATAGCAGCAGGACAGATCATACTCAAAAATATTAAAAATGACTCCGTGTCCGCCAAATGTGGATTCAATTAATCTGGGTGTCTCACATCTCCAGCCACCATTGGCAGCCTCGCTTTGGACTATACTCTCCCTGTCCTAGGGCTAATCAACATTATAGCCTACCGAAGCTAGAGAGATAGCTCAGTGGTTAAGAGCAGTAACTGTTCTTCCAGAGGTCCTGAGTTCAATTCCCAGCAACCACATGGTGGCTCCTAACCAAATGTAACGGGACCTCTTCTGGTGTGTCTGAAGATCGCTACAGTGTATTTATATACATTAAAAAGACCCGGGCAGTGGTGGCACACACCTTTAACCCCATAATCCCAGCATTTGGGAGGTGGAGGCAGGTGGATTTCTGAGGCCAGCCTGGTCTACTGAGGGCTACACAGAGAAACCCTGTCTCAAATATAACCCCCACCCCCCAAAAAAAGACACACTGTAGCCTACTTTTCACCCACCTGTTTAAAAGACATGCATGCCTCCAGGCCAGTGGAGAAATCTCTTAGGAAACATTGCCCCACATGCTAGCAATGAGAAAGAATAGGGACCCCAGACATATCCCAGAAAGTGGGGGGCACGAAGAGAAGAGAGTTCTATTCGACAAGCACCTATGACATGGGACCCTGAGCTGATCTCTTCCCATGAACTCGTTTGAAGAATACCATTTAATATTTCAAAAAGCACTCAACCATAATCCTGTAACAGATGAGAAAATCTAGAAAAATATACAGAAGAGGTCACTCAAGCTGGGAAAGTCGAGAGCCAAAACCAGGTGTGACATGCAGGCCACTCTGCCTTCAGAGTCAGGAGAAACTAGGAAACCAGCCAAGGTTTCCTGGTTGATATAGAATCGGGACTAAGGAGAAAGAACGGCAGGAGGTTGAAGGCAGCCTGGAAACCATCTCATGAGCTCCCTGAAACCTAACCTCAGGCTGTGCTTTCACTTACAGGCTCCAGACTCTAATGTAGGACCTGGTCTTCATTAGGTCCTATGCATATTCACTGAATAAGACCATATGCCAGCCCATGGCTAGACTCAGAAAGAACAGAGAATCCTGCCTTACCCTCATGGCATTACAGTCTAGTAGGAAAGACAGACAAAGGAAGAAGACATCAGGGCCATCATACCTAGGTGCACATGGTACATTAGAAGGAGAAATCAAGGTTGGAACAATATGGGAAAGCTTAGCCAACTGAAGGACAGCTCCTGTCGTGATAGAGTTGTTGTCTAACAGGGCAGTACATGCCTGTAGTCCCAGTACCTGAGACGCTAAGTCAGGAGGATTAAAAGTCAGGGGCCAGAGCTTAAAAACAAACAAACATGAAAAACAATGGCTAGTTTGTACCTCTGCTCCTGGTTCCATGGAGATAGGAGTTTCCCATCAGCTCCTAATCCCCATCTGACCCATTCTGCCTGCCTCCAACTGCCCAGCCGTACCACCATGCTCCCCTCCCTAGCTGTGCAGTGGCTAGGGACCTGACTTGGGCATACGTTTCTGGAGATCCAGGATGGTGTAGAGGATGGTGATGCCGTCCAGAGCCTCCCGTCCGATCTCCTCATCAGGATCCCCGATTCGAAGAAGGAGCCTCCCCAGCAGAAGACCCAGTGTTGGGAAGCCCGAGGATATCTGTGAGTGTCACAATCACAGGGAGGGAGTCTATAGCTACATAGTGCAGGGCAAGAAGACCTGCCCAGCTGCAGAAGATCAACTGAGAAGTCACCGGAATGCCCCCACCCCCGAACACCCACTAAGAATGGCAGGGTCACACCCAGGAACACTCACTAAGAATGGCAGGGTCACAAGTGTGTGGTTCAACACAGAGACGTTGCTGTTCACAGCCCGAGCCCGCTCGTGGGCCTTCCCAGAGTTCATCCAGGGCCCTAGGGGCTGTGGGGACAAGGGAGAGATTCTGCTACCATTGTCTGCCAGCCCCTGCTGTCTGTGGGTAAGTCAGTAATCTGCAAGAAGCTTCCAGAAGAAGAAAGAAGGCAATTTGCCACCGTCTTCCTTCTCTTCCTGAGGATCAATGACAGGTGGGGTTTGAGCTGAGAAGGGGACTCAGAGCAAAGGAAGGGACGGGGTCAATGAAGAGAGAAGAGACATGGATAACAATGGAGAAAGGGGTGGGGCAAGAGCAGTGGCTGTAGGGGAATTGCAGACAGTGACTCAGGAAGCTGAGATAATAGGATCAAAAGTTCAAGGCAGTGCTGGGCAATTCAGTGTGACTGTGTATACAGATAAACAAGGAAAGAGGGAACAGGACTCTGCTGTGGCTCAGAGGTAGAGGGCTTGCCTCGCAGGTACAAGGGTTTGGGTCCAACCCTCAGCGTCACCAAAACTAAATAACAGCGTAAAATACAACATGGAAGCAGGGCACTGGCTCAGGATGACGCCACTCCTTCAGAGCCCACCTCCCACTTGTATGAAGCCATTTTCCTACTTCCTTCTCCCTTTCCCTGCTTGCCCCGTGTCGTCCCCACCCCCCCACCCCCCACGCCGCACCTCCAGGATGCTCTTCAGCCCAGTAGGAGTGGGGTCTTCAATAAAGAGGGCATTCAGAAGTTTCTGCAAGGAATCCAAGGTCTGGTAGTAAAGGATCTGTGGACAGGAGGACAGAGCTGCTGGGAGCTTGTTAGACACCACCGCCCTCTGCTGGCACGACTTGTAACTACAAGGGGCTGCCAGTTCCTTCCACAGCAAGGATTCTGGCCATGACTTTGGGCCCTCTCAGGCCACCAGCTTGAGAATCCAGAACCCAGACGCTATCTTATCTGTCTGTGTGGCCTCACCCCTACCTATTATACAGCACGCCTGTCAGAGTCCCTGTCCCCCCACCCTCCAGTCTTCAGTCACATCACTTATCATCCTGGCAGTTGGCATGGGTTCTGTACAGGTTCTCTGCCACCCTCTTCCAGGAAACCACGTGCTCCATCCACCCTAGGCCATGTTCCTCATCCCATACTCTTTTTGATACCCCATGGTTTATGCTTGCAGCACTGACTACTGCGGAGATTTTTGGGTACTGGGTTCTTTGATGGCATCCATCTCCTCCACCGTCACACTACTGCGAGACTACCGTAGTGACCTGGAGAGGAACATGGCTAATACCTGCTGAGAGAAAGGGTAGCCGAACAGCTGGACCCCCCCTCTCACTCAACATCCCGCTTGACCCTAGCTCTCCTTGCATCTTATACCTTAGTATCCCCTGCTGTGGTACCTCCAGGAATGATTCTGCAGAGACTTAAAGATGCTCACCAAACCCCCTTTGAGGCTCTGTTCTCCAGGTCTCTGCCCAGTTTCCCCCAGTCTTCTTCCATAGAGCACAGTCCTCAGTACTACCCTCTTATCCTGCCCACTTCCTACGGCCTTACAGCATCTATCTATATCCCTGATACAGGACAGGGCCCTCCTAAGGAAGCCATTACTGCAACAGTTCACCCTTCTGCTGAATAGCTATCAAGTATCTGTTCAGACTGTCGCAGGTGACGTGAGGTGCTCCGGGCCACTCAGCCAAGGAGTAAGGGAGACCATCTATAGAAAGCCCCCACTCACCCCTGAACCTTGTCCCTTCTGAGGATGTCCCCAAACCTAAAGCCGAACCAGGAGGGTCCAGCTCACCTGGATGACTTCGGCCTTGGACTCGTCCTTCTCCTGCATGGCCTGCACGGAGGGCAGTGAGAACACGCTCCGCACACAGGTGTTCACCAGCTCCACCCTCTCCCGCACGCTCAGGATAGGCTTGGTGTGACTGAGAGAGACAGGATGCCAGGTGTGGAGTGAGGGGGGGGGCAGAGGATGCAGCATGGGGAAGGGGACACCTGACTTAGGGAGGGTCACCCGAGATTAGATCCACAGGAGAAGGTGGGGTGTGAGCAACGGGTGTGGAAGTATCAGGGTCCACAGGGAACTGGGCAGGGGGAGAGGGAAAGGCTCGGAGTGGACAGGGGTGTGAGAAGGGGCAGAGTGTGGAAGAGAAAGGACAGGGATACCTCAGCTGTGCCAGGATCTCCATAGCCTGCCGTCGAGCAGGACTCAAAAGGGAATCCAGCGGCTCCTCCTGAATCTGTCTCTGGATGGGGACCATAGAGCCAGTGAGAGCCAGCTTGGGGGCTGACTTCCGGGCTCTGACAGCAGGCCATGCAGGCCCTTGGCCTGGGAACACTCCCCCACTGGGCAGTTAGGAGAGCCAGCTTTCTGCCCAGATCAATGTCAAGCCCTCAGTTCAAGACCACTCTAAACAGTCTATGCCCTGATCTGCGCATTCCATATGGAGAGCACCAGGAGAATAATTCCCATGGTGCCCTTCTGGTGACAGACCACTAAACCATGGAACTGACCCAAGCAAGAAGCGCCAGGCATGGCCTTTGAAAGCTGTCCAATTAAAATTCCCAAATGTCCTAATTTTTTCACTTCATATTTAATACCTACACATAGTAGATGTTCGACTAATGCTAGTGAAAGTTAAATATATCAAAGGACGGGACTTTCGCCATTTTTTGTGTATCATATATGGGCAGATGTGTATGCAAGATGTGTGTGTGTGTGTGTGTGTGTGTGTGTGTGTGTGTGTGTGTGTGTTCATGTGCACATGCAGGGGCCAGAGGTATTATTCAGGAGCTATGAACCTTGGTTTTTGAGGCAAGGGCTCTTGCTAGGATCCAAAGCTGGTCAGTTGGTCTAGTCTGATTGGCCAGAAAGCCTGTATCTGTGTCCTCAACACTGGGATTATGAATGTCACCACGAGTGGTTTTTATGTGTGTTCTGGGGCTCAAACTCAGGAAGTCTTTCTTGTGAGGCAAACGCTGCTGGTTGAGTTAGCTCTGTAACTCCTTTCCCTCTCTTTAAGGATCATAAAACTGACTACAACTATGTAAGCCTCCATGGCTATTGGGGCCCAGTCTCCTCCTAATGAGTAACTAAGAGGAGACTGTTTTAGGGAACCCTCTGAAGTTGCCCATCAAGAGGGCTTTCTGCATGGAGAGGTGAGAGAATGGGTTCATGATAACCGTTCTCTGCTGCAATGAACTAGCCACTGGGTTAAGTCCTCCCACAGGCAAAGATGCGGGCATAAACGCACCCATTTGTAAGATGGCAAGAGTGGGGCTCAGAGAAGGGCAACAACTTGTCCATACTCCCTCTTGTCGGGTGTGAGCAGCGAGAGGTGGACAGAACTGAGCCTCAAATCTGAAGTGCCTGCCTCCTGTTCCTGTCCTCTTCCCAACTCACCCAGCTGTCACCCTCAGAACTCCACCCCAGTCCCACAGGCCCGCCTACAGCTCTTTACCATCATCATCTTCACGGTTGCCTCCTTTTCTTCTTTCATTTCCACCATTTCCTGATTCTTCTGGTAAGTAATGATGTTCGCTACCTTCAGGCCAGTGGGAAGCAGAGCCACTCGGTGAGACCACCATTGAGTTCTGCCCTCCCCTTAGGCAGCATAATGCAGCACCCTCTAGCCACCCAACACCTACAGCCCACGGAGGTAGCTCTTCCCCAACCACCCAACCCTGGCATTGGCCCATGTCTAGGTTTGGTTTCCCGTTGCATGCCTTTAATCCCAGCACTTTGGAGGCAGAGGCAGGCAGATCTCTGTGAGTTGAGCTCAGCTTGGTCTACATAGTGAGTTTCAGGACAGCCAGAGCTACAAGGAGACCCTACATAGTGGTGGAGAAGTCACAGAATAGAAGCTTTAGACTAGTGGTCACATGACATTCATAGTCAAGGAGCAGAGAGCAAAGAATGCATGTAGTCAGGCGCTCAGCTCGCTTTTTCCATTCTTGGGGCAGTTCAGGATCTCTTGCCTAGGGAATGAAACTACCCACAGTGGGTGGGGATTTATGACTCAACTGATAATATCAAGATAATCCCTCACAGACATGCATGTGACCTAGGCAATCTCTCTTTGAAACTTTCTTTCCTTGTGATTCTTGATTATATCAAACTGACAATTAAAACTATCACAGCCCAAGAAAAGGGACATGTTTCTTCAAGGAGTGTTTGGGTGGATAAAGGTTGGTGGAAACTCTTGATGGTCAGGTGGGAAGGATGGCCCCTGCAGTCTGCATTTGGAGGAGCAGGTATGAAGGGCTATAAAGCACCTCTCCCTCACTAATCAACCGAAGGACAGAAAGAGCCCATACACCTCAACCTGAAATTCTACCATCAGTACCACTTCTCAGCCCTTTAGTAAAGTCTAGTCAGATGAAGGTATTCTGCTACTTGGGAGAGGGGACACATTAGCCAATCCATTGATTCCCATCATCTTAAGGAAGAAGACCCCATGAAATGAATCACTTAACATTACACAGTGAAGGGGGGGGGGGAACGCCTTGATCTGATGCAGAACATGGAAGGTTAACTACGGCCACAAGTTCTTTTGCAGGTATCCTATCAATGGACAGCATCTCCTTCACCTCCGGCCACCGGGCCGTTGTGGAAAGAATGTATACCTGGGTTTGTCCCAGAATACACTTTCCCTTTTTGGAACCCAGACGCCACGCCAGAAGGAAACCCAGGCTAAACTGAGGAATGAGCCCATGCAGAGAGAGAACCTGGCAGGCAAGGGACACTCGAGTGTCAGCCTCCACGGTGATCTGTCTATACAACGTAGAACAGATGAAGCACCCAGCTGATCCCAGTCAAACTGTGGTCAGTCAAACTGACTCCTAACCCCTCTCCCAGCATCGACTGAACTGAGCTGCGATGGGTCATTTAATTGCGGTTCAGAAAGGGGGAAGGGTGCCAATTTAGAATGACTAGCCAGGGCTGGAGAGGTGGCTTAGTGGTTAAAAGCACCGACTGCTCTTCCAGAAATTCTGAGTTCAATTCCCAGCAACCACATGATACCTTCTTCTGGGATGTACTCATATAAATAAAATGAATAATAATAAAAAAGGATAATAAAAACCTTTAAAAAAAAAAAAAAAAAGAATGACTAGCCAGAGACAGCTGCACACGTGAGTGGACACTCAGGCTGAGTTCTGAGTAACAAGAATAAGAGAAAAGGTCTACTTCTCCAGACTGAAATGTCGGGTTGCAATTCTGTGCGTGGCATTGGGATTAGCATCCAGCTCATTGCAGGGGCCTTGTCAGGCTCGCTGAATGGAGGCAGTCATTGCCTTCCCTGTACTGGCATCGAGCTTGCGTCTGAATGGTCCTCGCTTCACCTCCACTAAGCCCATTCTATAGATGAGGAGACTGCTCCTGACTCTCAGGCTCAACCCACCACACATCCACATTTGGGTCATGCTCATGCCTGCCCCTGCTGGCCTCTCCTCTGCTGCGTGGCCAGACCTGGTTTAGACCTGATCCCACAAGTCCCTCAGTTGTTACATATGTTTACTCAGAACCTACTATGTGCCAAGCACTGCTCTGCTTAAGGCTCTGCTATGAGACAGAAAAGATTCCTGGGTTATGGGAGACTCTATGGGAGAGACTTCAATGCTTGGAATCTGAAATCTCTCCCTCATGCTCCTGTTTGGAAAGTCCCAGTCCCAGCTGGAGATGCTTAGGAGAGGCTGTGGATTCTTTAGGAGGTAGGGTCTGAGTGGCAGAAACCAGTCACTGGGGGGAGGTCCTGGGACATGGTTCACTTCCTGCCCCATTATCAATCACTGCTTCCTGTCCTTCTGGATGGGCAGGCAGTATGTGCCCCGCACCCCCACTGCTCCGCCCTGCCTTCTTCACTGTGACGATGTCGAAAACCCTGTGAAACCATGAACCAAAATAAACCTTTCCTCCCTTAAACTGTTCTGTCAGGATCTCAGGGATGCAAACTAAATTATGATGGAGGTGATCGGGCAGGAAGAGGAGCTGGTGAGCACTCAGGACATTGGACAGCTCCGAGTTCCCAGAAAGAAGACTGCAGTGACTGGTAGACCAGGCTAGCCCAGGGAAAGTAGGCTGTGACCTGGGTGTGGTGACACAAACCTGTTGTTTCACCAGTCAGGAGGTAGAGACAAGGGGATTGCTACAAGCCTGATGCCAGCCTGTTCTACATATTAAGTCCCAGACCAGCTAGGGCTACACACCAAGTCTCTGTCTAAAAAGAGGGGTGGGAGGAGGGGGAGTACGGAGGGGAGGGGAGGGGAGGGCCCGGGAGTTGAGCATACCAAAGCTGCTTTGTTGTCATGGTTTCTCTTCTCTGCCTCATTGACCTTCACATCTTCTGAGGTTCCTGCACACACAGCACAGGTTCGGTGAAAGAGGACAGAATAGATCATAATGTCCTCAGGGAGACATATTCCCATTTCTCCTCCCCCACTGGGTCCCTCCAACCTTTACTCCTCAACAGACCAACAAAGCTTGGGAAAATGCAAATCAGCTTGTGTCGCCCCGCCCCCCAAACCTTTGATGAAACGCCATGTCATTAATCTTTCTTGCTATCATGGCCCTGCCCGGTCGGGCTCCCTGTCCATCTCCCCAGCTTTATCTCCCTTGCTCTCTCTCCTCCATCCTTGGCTCTGTGTACACTGGTCTCTGTCCAGTTCCAGGCAAGCTTCTGGTTGGGTGTTTTTCTCTACTCCAGTTGTTGTTCCTTCCCCCTGTTCCCTAGGGACCCCATTTTCAGGCCTCACCTTGCCTGCTGTTCCTCACAGAGGCTTCTCGTGACCTCCAGGGTAAGCGAGAGCACTTGTATCCTCCCAGAACCTCTTGTTCCTGCCCTTCAGGACTTATCCCATCCATGGATACTTGTTACAGTGGCTGACGGCTGTTTTTTCACCCCTGGTCCCTTGCCTGCTTTGAGTGAAGGGACACCTGTCTTTCCTGTAGGTACCAATTCCAAGCATTTAGGTAAAACCTCATCCACTCTCCTTTTCAAAGAGGGATGGGTCTGCAACCAAAGCTTGGCCAATTAGAGTGTGTCAGTCCCCTAACTACTATGACAGAACCAGTGATGGGTACTTAGCTGAGGAGGACCAATAAAAGCCTTCTGCTTAAAGGGACACTAAAGAAAAACAGATCTCTATCTATCTGAGGTTAAAGCCAACAGGATGTAGGAAGCTAGGACTCAAAGATGATCTTGCCTGAACTTCCAGAGGGAAAAAGAACACAACTGGTCCAGGACATTGGCTTCTAAATGCTATTCTGTGCTGAAACCAACAAGGCTCTGAGGGGAAACAGCAGGTTGCAGGGAAGTCTGAGATGAGCCTGGGCCATCTGGCCCCAGAAAACAAGGAAGAGAGCTCAGATGAATGGAGTGGGTTGGAGGAAGGTGCATGCTTACCTATAGGGATTATGCTGGTCAAACTAAAGAAATCCTATCCACATAACTAATGATAGCAACTGGTTTGCAGCCCTTAAACCAGCAGACGGCACAAATAAACTCATGCATGCATTGAAAGTTTGAAGGAACAGGATAATTATGTTTTCAAAGCCCCTCACCACACGATATTTCAAGGGAAAAGCAATGGCTATAGTGGAGAGCCCAAGTGACCCTCTTATCAGATGGAACTGAGCATCCCTCAAGAATCAAAACCATGAGACACCAGAGGGGGCACGGTGAGAAAAGCCAGTGTGTGCCTCTGCTATTTCTTTCAGGGTGACCTGCCCCAGGACCTGAATGTCATTCTGAAGAAGAGCATCCTAGGACGAGCTACCTTCCATGCATTGAAGAAATGAAAGGCAGGGAAGGCCAGGGAGGCTGGACAGGCCAGACAGGAAGATGAGAATGAACTGGAACCTGGGCTAAGAGCACAGCGCTGGGAGAGTGGGCCACACTTCAGTAAGGTGGGAGAACGGGAAGAGCGACACGTATGGTGATCACATTTTGTGCTTATCGTAAGAAACGTGTTGAACATTTAGGAGTGATGAGGTGTCATTTGGCAGCTTACAAACAAGTGACTCAGGAAAAGAAAGATTTTAATGCTGTACCTTCGGTTATTCTGTTAGCTTTTAAAAACGCGTTTAAAATACATTAAGGGGCTGGAGATGGCTTCATGGATAGAGCACCTGCTGGGTTCAGATCCCTGGCTCCCACATCCATGCAGGAAGAATACAGTGCTCTGCCAGTAACCCTAGTCTCAGATGGTGGAGAGAAGATCCCTGAGTTACCCTGGATAGGTAGACTAGCCATATAGGCAACCTCTGTGTTCAACTTAAAGACCCTGATTTAATCAATAAGATAAAGAGAAATCAAGAAAGACTCCTAATGCCAGCCTCAGCCATCAAAATGCATGTGTACCACACACTTGTGAACAGGCACATATGTACACATTTACCATATATACATACATATACAAAACCCAAAAACCAAAAATAATATTTAAAGAGCTGGGGTGCATTTAGTAAAGAGTCTGCTATACAAATATGAGGATCCAAGTTCAAATCACCCCTACCATACACACATGAATATATACACACCACACACATGCACATACCTACATGGACACATATACCCTAAAACACGCATACAACATGCACACACACACTTAACTTGTGCCCAATCTATGATCACACTGTTGTAGATGTACCTAATAAAAGTGAACAGAGAGTCGGGCACAGTAGCACACAATTGGAATCCCAGCACTCAAGAGTCTAAGACAGAAGAGTCATGAGTTCCAAGCCAACCTGGGCTACATAGCAAGATCTTGTATAAGTAAAGATCTCTCTGTGTGTCTCCCTCCCTCCCTCCCTCCCTCCCTTCCCCTGAATAAAGAACCCCAGGTCTTGTATATGTTCTTCAAGTGTTCTATCACCTTTAAATTGAAAAAAAAAAATTAAATCAGGCCGAGTGGCTTGTGCTTGTAATCCGAGCATTTGGTAGACCTGAAGCAGAAGGACGGCTGCAAGTCTAACCCAATCAAGACTACCTAGTGAATTTCAAGTTAGCTTGGGCTACAAAGTGACACCCTGTCTCAGAGAACAAGGGGAGGAGGAGGAGGGACAGAGGGAGGGAGGAGAAAACAAAAAGTGCACAAAGGATGTAGAAGAGACATTTCTCTGGAGAAGACATACAAATGGCCAGCCAACATATCAGAAGGCCCTCAACATCAGACCATCCCACATCCTGTAAAGTAGCCGTTATTGTGGGTGGCCCGGTTGTGGGTCAGCTTGATACAAGTGAGAGTCATCAGAGAGGAAGGACCCTCAGCTGAGAAAATGCCTCCGTGAGATCCAGCTGCAAGGCATTTTCTCAATTAGTGATCAGTGGGGGAGGCCTTATCCCACTGTGGGTGGTGCCATCCCTGGGCTGGTCATCCTGGGTTTTATAAGAAAGCAGGTTGAGCAAACCAGCATCAGCTCCTGCCCTGTTTGAGTTCCTGTCCTGTCTTCCTTCAGTGATGAACAGCACTGTGGAAGTGTAAACTAAATAAGCGCTTTCCTTCTCTACTTGCTTTTTTGGAGGAAAGAAAACGAAAGCCACACACCTCCCGTAGCCCTGGACTCTGCTACCTAGTCACTGATCTCGGGAGCTCCATATGGTTTCCAGTTTTCCTCCTCCTGGGCTTTCCTTGTCTCTCCTCCCTACGGCTACCTTAGTCCCCAGGAACTCCAGATTTTCTGAGCACCAGCAAATCCTCTGCATGGTCACTGAGATGAGAAGGAACTACCAACCAGACAGCAGCCAACCCAAGCAGACCTGGATCACCGCTGTGGAAATCCCCTGCTTTCTTAACCCTAAGTTTTGCTTCCCATCCTTGTGTAACACAGAGACCACTGAGAGTGGCCACACGATAAGTAGCAGGACGTGAGTCCTCCAGGATCCCCGGTAGGGCTCCTTGGAGAGAAAGCTCCCTTTTGCCTATATCACTGCCTGTCTTGGACTTTAGGGAATATGTTATGTCACTGCATCAGGACTTCCTGGAGGCGGGCTTTTACTCTACCTAACTCTGGAAATGGCAGCATTATTTAAAACAACCAGAAGAGAACCTGTGGGTGACTCCTCTGGTAAAGGTACTTGGCCTCCAAATCTGATGGTCTGAGTTAGATCCACATGATAGAGAGAATTGACTCCTGCCAGTTATCCTCTGACCTCCACATACACACTATGGGACACACACACACACACACACACACACACACAGACATCAATCAATGTAACTTAAAAAATAAAATAAAATAGCCAACAGTAGGCATGAGGGTGTCTCTCTGCTGAAACAATGTTTCCCTAGAATACGCAAAGCCCTGAGTATGGTCCCCATCATATAAAACCAGACATGCTCTTCCATGTATGTGATCCCCAAATTCCAGGGGGGGGGCAGAAGGGGCAGAAGTTCAAGGAAGCTCAAAGCTAGTCTGGGGTACAAACACCCTGTCTGTAAAGAGAAAGAGAGAGATGAAGAAAGAGAAGAGAAAAGAGAAGAGAAGAGAAGAGAAGAGAAGAGAAGAGAAGAGAAGAGAAGAGAAGAGAAGAGAAGAGAATCGAGGAGAGGAGAGGAGAAGGAGGAGGAGGAGGAGGAGGAGGAGGAGGAGGAGAAGGAGAAGAGGAGAGGAGAGGAGAGGAGAGGAGAGGAGAGGAGAGGAGAGGAGAGGAGAGGAGAGGAGAGGAGAGGAGAGGAGAGGAGAGGAGAGGAGAGGAGAAGAGAAGAGAAGAGAAGAGAAGAGAAGAGAAGAGAAGAGAAGAGAAGAGAAGAGAAGAGAAGAGAAGAGAAGAGAAGAGATATATAGAAAACTGGAATGGCTGTCAGGATGTTGTTACCTTTCCTAGGTGACCCAGGTGACTCAGCTGAGCTTCTGTGCCCTGAACTTGCTTATCTTTCTTTGGTTGATGTCTGTGGGCCAGCAGTCTCTCCAGGTGGACCAGCCAAAACTAGTTGAAATACAACTTCCAAATAACCCCTAACTATGACAATCCCATCTTCATGCTAAATCTCGATGTCATGCACGCACACACACACACCCACACCCCCATCATTACCATGACAATTTACAACTGCCACGAGAACATCCAGAGAATGATAAAAAAAAAAAAGGAAAAGAAATTCCCAGCCATTTTTCACTGATTCTCAGAAAAGATGTGAAGATTTCTCCCTTCTTCAGCCCTTCTTTCCCCCTCGTCTCTCTGACTCTGTATCTATGACTTCCCCACTGTCAACAAGCAGCTGATATGTAAGCCTCCCTCCATGCTCCTCCCATATTCAGCCAAGAACGAATCTTCATATGGGCATAGTGGCAGTAAGGAAGCTGAGGCAAGAAGACTGAGAATTGAGGCCTAGCCTGAGCTACATAGCGAGGTTAAACCTTACTTTTACCGGTCAATCAAGGATCAGTTTTATTGGTTCTGTGATTCCAAAGAGTAAAAATGACCCAATATGAGGTCATCATCACCATCACCACCATCATCATCATCACTGGTAACAGATAGATATGTGCAAAATGTAGGTATCCATACAAGAGAATACTTTCCAGACACAAAAATGAAATCCTGGTCCATGCTGCAGTGTGAATGCAACGTGAAAATGCTTTGCTGTGTGAAATGAACCAATCATAAAGGCCACAGGTTATATAACTCCACTCGTCTAAAGCGTTCAGACTGGGGATGTAGCTCAGTGGCAAGACACTGGCTCAACATGCCCAAGGCCCTGGGTTCAATCCTTAGTATCAAAACCATATTAGTTAGTTTAAAAGAAGGTCTTCAAGGCCTGGGTGTAGCTTGCACACACACAAAATGGCATTGGTGCAGAAACAAAAAAGAAATATTGAGTGATCCAGATGTGGAGGCACACACCTGTAGTCTCTCCACTTGAAATGTGGAGACAGGAGAATCCGGGAACTCAGATTTATCCCCAATGTGTAGCAAGTTTAAGACCAGCGTGGGGTACATGAGACCTTGTCTCCATAAATTATGAGAGAAATACCAACTGAGATATTATACAGCACAGACCTCCTGCATAGCGGCAGGGAGTTGTAAACTTCGAGGTCAGGGCCTGAGAGGACTCCTCAAACCTCTACAGAGGCGATAGAGCTAAGCTCAGTCAGAGTTTCCCTGATCCTCTGTTCAAACTTCAGCCTAGGGAGTAAGGGCTGACCTTTATACAGAAAATGGAAGACATTTTAAGTGGGACATATGACTAGTGGGTGTGCTCGGAATTTGGATACAATGGAAGAATCATTGCCCGGTGGCACACATATCTGATCCCAACACTGAAGATACAGAAGCAGGGCATCTCTGTGAGTTCGAGGTCAGCCTGGTCTACATAATGAGTTCCAGGCCAGTCAGAGCAACATATTGAGACTTTACACCCCCAAAAAGGGAAGGATTGTCATAGTACAGTTAAAGAAATTGACACCCGAGAAGGCTGAGTAGCTCCCAAGTCATACAGTTGGCCAAGATGCTGGCAAGGGAACATGGTGATCACACTGTGCTATAACTGCCATATGCTCCCTTCTTCCTCTCCACTGCCCTCCCTGCCTAATGCTTCTGAACATACAGCCCTTCTAAGCTATCTCCTCTTTCTTACTCACCCTCAGGGGGGCTTTGGAGAGCTGTAACACCCTGCAGGCTGTCCCACTTTCCCAGATTCTCCTCCAGGGGCATGGTGCGGATGCTGTTGTCTTCAGAATAATCTCGATGGCTGCTCAGGGTCAGGGTGGAGGTGTCGGTCACCAGGAAGCTGGAGTCCATGCTCGGTGACTCAGAGTCCATGATCAGCGTCATGCAGGAAGATGGAGAGAGAGTGGAGTTGGGTACTCGGGCACTTGACTGTAGACTGAGGCCTTCACTGGAACCAGGAATCATGCTGACATGTGAAGCATGAGTGACTGTCACATTTAAACCAGACCTGGGTTGGATGGTGGAAGTCCCATTGATGGACCCCTTGGAGCCTGTGTTCCAGGGTGCACTCAAGGCTTCTTTAGAAATGGATGCAAAAATAGTGTGTGAAGTCAACGTGATGGCCTCGTTTGAGTTTGGAGCTATGCCCAGGTTCACCTTGGAGATGTTCCCAGAGTGCAGACGGTCCAAAGAAGTATTAGAGGGAAGAAGAAGAGGTACCTGTGAGCCCTGCCTGGAGATGTTATGACTCCGGACCAAGGCTTCTCTGGAAAGAGCCTTTATATATAGGTTTGGCTCAGGCCTGGAAGGATTAGAGTTACTCTGACCCAAACCAAAAACCTTGCTTGAGAAGGACTTGGAGACATCCTCAGAGCATGGCCTAGAAGAATTCTCTGGACTCAAAACATTGGCCTGGGTAGAGCTGGGGATTCGAGCTGGTTGTGAGTCTGGGCAGAGAGTCCCTGCAGCGTCGGGCCCGGAGGTGTGGTTCAAACCCTGGTCAGCAGTGTCCACAGTGTTGATCTGGGTGGAGGATGGAGTCGTGGCCCCACTGGCATTGTGGCTGGGGATGTCATTAGACACTGGGCCAGAGACCCCCTCTGGGTCAGGACTCAGAGCTGGATGAAGGGCTGGAGTGAGAGCCAAGGCATGTTCTGGGGGAGGAGCGAGGGCCAGGTCTGGGGTGGGCCTAGGTGTGGTGTTGGACATAATTCCTGGAACCTCACAGGAGTTAGGACTTGGTATCTTCTCGGGGTCTTCATGGAGAATGAGACTAGTTCCCCGACTCAGGGCCATGTTCCCTCTGGAGGTCTCTCAAGGCCACTGTCCCTTTTCTCCAGCTGCTGAATGTGGGGCTCCCTGCAGCACTCCTGAGAGAGAAGATGGACACAGCCTGCTAGCACCCATCCTATGCCCGGCATAGGTGAGAGCCTCTTTCTACCAGCCCTCCTTTGTAGCTCCATCAAACACCAGTCCCCTTCCACTCTCTCCATTCCATGGCATGGGTACTGACCTCCTGACCTCCTGCTCCTCACCACCTCATGTCTGAACACGTGCATGGCTTGGTACCTCCCACTATCCCTTGCCGAGCTCAGCTCTCCTACCATTGGCCTGATTCCCCTTCATGCTAAGGACTGACTGAGCCTTGTTAGAGACAAAGCTCTAGGTATCAAAAGCTGCAGAGATTCTAGCCAGACATGGTGGCTCCCACCTGTATCCCCAGCATTTGGGAGGCTGAGGCAGGAGGACAGTCCAAGGCCAGCCCGGGCTATTAGTAAGATCCTGCCTCCAAAAATGGAAATAAGAAAGAACGGGACAGAAGCAAGGGAAAGAGAGGAGAAAATGAGAGCATGGGAAGAGAAAGAAAGAGGAGAGGAGAGGAGGGGAGGAGGGAACTGGGGATATCCCTGGGGATATCCTGGATCCCACAGCATCTCTAACTCCCAGACAGGGCCAAGCATGCAAGGCAGTCATAATAAACGGGCCAATGAGCAATCTCCCCCACTTACAGGTTAGACAAGAATAAGATATTTCGTTATGGATTACCCAATTCTCAGCCAACCCCATGTGACCTCAGTTCACTGATATAGATCCCCTGAGTCTAGGGACAAACCCCTAAGTCATTAGAACTACTCTGCATGTGGTCACAGCCTAGAGTCTCAAAGGCAAGAGCATCCATCCTACAGCCTGGCAGGAGAACAGTCATGAAAATGGAACCTACTTGCCCAGCAGTCTAACTGTGGGTAGTAAACTCCCTGGTCCTCTGGCACCTGATCCCGCCCCTTGGCCACCCTCCCCCACAGGATCTGTAAGAGCAGCTTACCTGACAACATGGTGTTCTTAAGCAGGAGGGGTCTCCTAGAAAGACATGAAAAAGAAATCACATCAGAACACGAGAGACCAAGACCATCTCTATGCCACCCATCCACGGGCTAAACTATGGCTTCCTGTTGTCCTTAGAGCAGAGTTCCCAGTTGTTAGCAGAACCTAAAGGGGTCTTCTATATTGCCCTGCACAGCCCTCCTTAAAACCTCCTCTTCTCCTCCCACTCCATGATTGCAGGCCTGGGCTTTCCACAGGCTGGGCTCCTCTATTCCATTTCCCCACCCAAGCTACCACTTAAATCTTCACCCTTGTAGGTTCCCTATGCAGGTGAAGGCTGCCTATAAGAAGCTCTCAGAGCATCCTGCTGACTTTTTTCCTAGCACACACATCTGGCTTCCCGACTAGGCAAAAAAAACTCGATGCCTGTAGGAACTGCCTCTGCCTTGCTCACTGCTGGTTTCTGTGATGTCTGACATAGCACCTGCGCGCAGAGAACACTCAGTAGCTCTTGAGTTTTCTTCTTCAACATTGCTGTGCTCATTCGTTCTTTCACTAGCTCTCTTTCTTTCCCATTCACTCACATCTTGGCTCGCTGGGTCGGTCGTTCATTCCACTAACCTGTATCTATGTATCTTGGCTTTGGAAGGGTCATACACTTGATGTCATGAAGTCCCAAGTTCATAGATCAGCTCATTTTACTAGTGCGAGTGAATGAATCTGGACAAGAGACTTTTTCTCAGTGGCCCTGTGCCCTTCAATAGCTCCCTGTGTTATAGAGACCTTGCCCTTACAGTGTTTGGTAGGGAGTGTGAGCCTGCAAAAGGCTTTCCTTTATTAAAAGGAATATTTCTATTCCTTTTTGCTAAAGGCTGTGACAGTCCAGACCTTGGTGCCAGGGGAGCCATATGCACTCCTAATATTTGATGCCTACAAAGCAGGAAGAATAGCCTTACCATTGATCCAAAATCTATTTCACTTGTAACCAGGGAGTTGAAACCGTTTGGGCTCCTTGATGTTGAGTCCCTTGCCAAAGCCCTGGTCTTAATTTTGTACTCATAATTTTTCCTCCCTTTACTTGATGAGACCTACATTTTGCTCTTCATCTTTTTTTCCTATCTCATATACACACACACAGTAGTTATAAAAGGGAGGCATTCTTGACCTGGAGTAATACAGACTAGTATGGCCTGTAAGGCAGTAAGTAGGGCCTGGGCCTAGCAGACAGT